>NW_008653349.1:8307-28478 GCF_000695815.1 Acanthisitta chloris | reverse complement strand
AGCTTCTGTGCAGCTCAGAGAGCTCAGGAGCAGTGGGTTTGCTTTTTTTGACCTCTGGACAACCTACCTCATGGAAAAAGATCTCCCAAGGACTTGTGCCGCGCTGCCAAACAGGCAGATAAGATTAGCCTAAACTTAAATGCTTATGACTTCTTCCTCCGCCAAACACCCAAAAGGTTGCAAGGAACTTTTGAGTCTGTGTTTTTAAAGCCACACTGCACTCATTTTGGGGACTACCTTCTTGCCTACCTGCTCATGAGTGTGTCAAGGACCACAGGCTGAGAAACTGTGGTAGGAGATGGGGGAGAGGACACAAGGCTCTGTCCCAGTCCTCAACTTCATACCTAACCCCTCCACAGACTGGAACAACTGGTTTAGCATGTGGCTGTTGCCATTGGAAGGGAGGTAAACAGCTTGTCCAGCACTCTCAGGTCAGCAAGTTCTCCTTGGCAAAGGGAAAATGGCTTCTTAATGCAACATGGAGGTGATTCAGAGCACTAACTACAGAATCAAACTCAGCAGGGCGCACTCACCAGAAGTATTCGCTGCACAGCAGTGCTGTGAGGCACTGGGGAACCTCAGCTTGCTAGAACACAAGTCCAGTAGTTTATATCACCTCACTCACACTCTGCTTAGCTTTCCAAAACAATACCAGAAATAATTCCACAGCAGCTTCAGGAGGGAAGGATCAGGACAGCAAATATGGCTGTGGCTGATGGAAAACAGTGGCAGAGCTCTCTGGATCTGCTCAGAGTGAATCAGAGTGTGTCAGGGGGTTGGAATGGACATAAAGATCATCCAGTGCCAAACCCCTGCCCTGGGCAGGGACACCTCCCACCAGAGCAGGTTGCTCAAGGCTTTAGCCAACATGGCCTTGTTTGAATGAATAATGGAATACAGGGAATGGTTTGGGCTGGAATGGACCTTACAGATCACCTAGTCCCAACCCCCTGCCCTGGGCAGGGACACTAATCAAGTTGCTCAAGGCTTTATCCAACCTGGAATGAACAGTGCCAGGGAATCACTGAGCTCCTTGGAAGGGGAAAAGCATTACCCACAAGCAGAACCAGCACAAAGCAACTCCCTGCTATCAGTCAATCTCGTGGCTGAGGTGCACCATCCATCACCTGATGCCCAAGTTTCAGACTGGCACAGAAGGCAGTGAATTGGTGCCAAGTCAGGCTGCAAACACCTCCCCCACGTTGTCAGTGTGTTCCCATTCCCTGCCTGGCGCAGGGAATCTGCGGAGTTGTGCGTCAGAGCCGTGTGGGGACAGGGGAGGCAAATTACCTTCATGGGTCTCATCTTTCCCCTCAGACAAAGCTGAGTGTGTTGGAAAGAAGAAGCATTTTCACATCACTTATAGGTCAGAGTAAGGATCAACATACAGAACGAAGAACAAGCCAAGAGTGGTCACAGGTGATAAGTGACTCATGAAATTCTAAGCGGCAAAACGTGAGGCAGTGCAAAACCTGAGGCAATGCAGAGGAGCTCAGAGTGCAAATAGCAGCTGCAGGTCCAGAGGAACATTAAGGAGGAATCTGTTAAATCCTGGCTGGAGCTAAATATTCCTTCAGTCCTGTAGCAGCTGCCACAATGCCTTGTGGTATACACAGAGCCACACACTTCCATATGTTCTGTGTACACACGAGGCAACTTTGCTTGGCAAAACACATAGGAGAAAGGTGCAATAGAAATGAAAGACATCTGCAGGTAACTGGATATAAATATACAGAAGTTATTTGAGAAATTAAGGCTCTTGAGCATACTGTATGCAAACCTTGCAGCTGTGAGGATTAAGCAACTCGGTGCTGGACTGATATTTCTGCAGGTTTTTGCAATAAAATGAATTCCACAGTGGTTCCAAGCTCTCAAGTTCAGAGGTTTCCACTGCTCCTGGATCTGGACATCTACACTCTGCAATCCTCTCATTCCCATGTTTATGGCATCAAAGGGAGTTAATCTGCAGCTCTTGGCAGACTCAGACTGATTCAAAACACATCAAATTCACACCAAGTCTTCTCGTGACTTGGGAGGTCCAAACGGTACTCTGAGTACTTCCCAACTCTCCTTTGCAAAAGCAGGAACAGACCAGGCAGAATGTTCTCCTGGAGATATTAAAGTGCCTGAGGGGAGGGAAGACGTGTACCCCAGGTGACCTTCTGTCCACTGGGCACTGACCTGCTGGGGAGCAGCTCTGTGGAGAGGAGCTGGGAGGGTCCTGGTGGACAACAAGCTGTCCATGAGTCAGCCACCCGGTGGACTTGTGGCTAAGAGGCCAATGGAATCCTGGCATGCATTGGGAACAGCATTGCCAGCAGGTCACAGAGATGATCCTGACACTGGAGTCAGGACACCTGGAGTGTTGTGTCCAGGTCTGGGATCCTCAGGACCAGAGGGACATGGAGCTCCTAGAGCAGGTCCAGGGGAGGGCAAGGAAGATGCTGAAGGGGCTGGAGCACCTCAGGGATGAGGAAAGGCTGAGGGAGTTGGGGCTGTTCAGCCTCGAGAAGAGACAACTCAGAGGGACCTCAGCAATTGTCTCTATGGATCTGAAGGAGATGCTAAGAGGATGATCAGACTCTGCTCAGTGCTGCAAACAATAAAACAAGAGGTAACAGCAAAAACTGATGCCCAGAAAGTTCCACCTGAACATGAGGAAAAACTTCTTCCCTATGCAGTCCCTGAGCACTGAACAGATTGTCCAGAGAGGTCGTGGATTCTCCTCACTGGAGACATTCCAGAAACACCTGGACACAACCCTGAGCCATGTGCCCTAGGCTGACCCTGCTCAAGTAGGGAGGTTGGCCCAGATGACCCACTGTGGTCCTTTCCAGTCTGACTGATTCCAGGAAAGGTCAGGATCTCATTTCTGAGCTTGTGAATGCTCCCAGTTCAGCTGGGATGAAGCTCTGCCCTGGAGATATCTGCAATGCCCAAACCAGTGCTATCAGCCTCCCTCCAGAGCAGGAGAGCAGATCAGGCAGGCCCAGAGGGAGAGCTGAGATGTCACTCAGCTCTGGCTGCCCAGATAAGCTGGGCTGGGGCAGCAGGAGTGGGAACCAAAGGAAAACAAACATCTTCCTGCAGCCTCTTGGGAGTTTCCCCAGGTCCTAGAGCTCTCTTTGGCACCTCCACTCCCTGAGCACTGCTTTGCTCAGCCAGCACTGACTTTATCCCACCCAGGAGGGAACCTGTGCTTCTTGCAGACAGCAAGGCAGGCCCTGGAGCAAGAAGAAGCTTTTTAGGGAGGGAAAAGGTGATTTTCAGCAAGAACCAGCTTTTGGGGGGAGAAAACAGGTGGTTTCCAGCTACTTGAACAGAGAATCTTAGGATGAGGAATCATGCCATGAGGTCTGATGAGCCTGGGATAAACCATTCACGCAGTGGGTTTAAGGAAGATGATGGGTGGAAAACTGTACTGAAAGGAAGGCAGAAAAATCAACACTTGAAGGGACAAAGCACCAAGTGATTTGAGCAGAAAACAGCTCCCTGCACACCCACCCTGAGCTCACAAGTCCATCCTTGTGCTGTCAGTACTGAAAACACAACTCTGGGCTCAGGTTGCCTTTTCCTCCCATCTAATCCCAACCAGTCTCCAAGCCAAACTACCCAAAGGTCAAACCTACCCTCCTTCCACACAACCAAGCAGAGCCTAAACACAACAGCACTACGAATAAGCAAGAACCAAGCCAAGGTTTGGCTGCATTGGCTTCATCAGCTGCTGGAAATCAAGCTGGGTTTTAATTCCTGATCCATACAGGGAGAACTTCAGGAAAAATCATCTCGAGTAGATAAGCAATTAGTGAGGAAATGAGGTTTTATGTGATTTCCGAGTTGTCTTGAGCTAGCTCAGGTGTTCCAGGCCAGGTTGGATGGGGCTTGGAGCAACCTGGGATAGTGGAAGGTGTCCCTGCCGATGACAGGGGTTGGACTAGATGATCTTTAAGGTCCTTCCAACCCAAACCAGATTGTGATTCTATGATTTAAGATTACCAACATGGCAATGCCCTGATCTGTTCTGGCTTGTGGCCTTTGAGAAGTGGGGAGGGACACACAAATGGCACCAAAGAGCAGACTGTGCATGTCCTAGAGGTTTACAGCAAGTTTCAGAGCTGACTCAAGAGGAAGGAGGAGAAGGTCTGTGCAGAGCTGCAGCAATCCTGGGTTGTTACTCAGCTGGGAGCACATTTCTGTAGTTCAGATAAGGTTTAAACAGCAAAAAACCAAAGGTACAGGACAGCACATAAACAGCATTGCTCCTTCCCAAAAGGCACAGCTCCCAATGGGAACAGGCAGATTATTTCTCACACCACAGAGAGAGATCTGAAATAGAAAATCTCTTAGCCTAAGAGGCTATTTTAAGAGAGCAGCCAAGACTTGTCAGCTCCAAATCAGGATGTTGATGTTGGAAGGGACCCATCCTGTCCAACCCATGTCCACAAGTTTCCACATCAGCTCTGCTCAGGCAGTTTTCTCCATTCCTTGGAATCCTGTGGTGGTTTGAGGCACAAGCACACCCTCCTGACAGAGGAGAGCCATGTCACCAACTCACCAGCACCTATCTCCCAAGCCAGGACAGAGATGCTGGACCTTGAGGCATCTGCTCCAGTTTTTTCAAGCAATAATGGCTGTCTGATTTATCACTTAATTGATTGGAATAGTTTGGAAACCAAAGACATCACAGTTAGGTCCCAAGGGCAAAGATAGACTGGCAACAGCCTGACATTTCCCAATCACATTCCCTATTTGCTCTCAAAGGTGAAACAAGTCTGAGCAGTGTAGCCAGGTGTTATTTTTCTGGTGTTAAGTCCCTGCTTCTAAGTTCTTCTGCATCACCTGGTTCAAGAGGCTTCACCTCTACCTGCACTTCCCTCCCCTTTTGGCCACGAGGTCCCAAAGGTTGGTTCACCCCAAGACCATGAACTTTGCTCATTAGACTACATGGGTCATGCTATATATGAGGTTCCACATTCACTGAGGTGTCCTGCACCTTACCCACCAGTGGATGCACTACTGAAGCCCCGAAGAGATTCAGCTCATCAACACACAAATATGGGACCAAATCACATTTCCAGCTCCTACTCCTTCAGCCTGAAGAGCAAACTCCTCTCTGCTTAGCACCACAAGTCTGAAATCTACAGCAAAACCATTCTGTCAGACTTGAAGTAAAGACCTGATTGCACAGAGTGTTGGTGCCTCTTCACCTGCAGCAACACTGCAAGCAATAACATCTCTCCTGTACAAAGCACACCATGATTTTGAGTGGAAGAAGATTATTCCTTACCTATAGATGGGGATTTGAAAGGGTATTTATCAGGAAGGTCGACTCTAACTTTCCATACTCCACCTTCATATGGTGCTGCAAGGAAAGAAATGAAGGTATTAGGCACTTCAGAGCTCAGGAGAGAATAGCTCTAAGCTATTTAAACAGCTCTCAGCACAACACATCTTTGGAATAATACATGGATCCATCGGGGGGAAGATTTCACAGCAAACCTCCTACAGGAAAAGGCTTTTTCCTCTGCTGCCTGACAAGGAATACATGATTTTAACTGATCTCAGCACAGAGACCCAAGAGCCTCATTAAAAACAGACTTGGGAATAATCTACTTACCTTTGGAGATGTTACTAAATTAAGGCACGCTGGAGATAGGCACTGGAAAAGTCTTTTTAATGACAAGCTCCACAAAAATTCAGGTGACTGATGCCAAACTTGGGTGTGAAAAAGCTAAGGATCAACAGGAGCAGTGCTGAGGGTCACAGCAGAGGGCTGAGCTGTCCAGAGGCAGCAGCCAGCTCTGCCCAGCTCCAAGGGAGGGGATTCAGCTGTGCTCATGGAGTTTTTCTCCCCACCCTTCTGAGAGTGGCTGTCAGACACTGCTCCCCCTTGATGTCTCACCACACCCTAAGATCTGCTCATCTCCTCTTCTACCCCAGAGCAATGTGTCACTGCCCTGCTCCCCACCAGGGTGTTCTCACGGCTGGGGCAGATACTTACTTCCTTGTGGTCCATAAAACTTCACAACAAATTCATTGAGTCCTCCTAAGATTGTGACTTCGTGTTTGCTCTCAATACTGAGGCACCAAGTGAAGGAAAACATTGAGTCCAGGCAAGAAAATCCACTCAGGTACAGGTAACTTGCTCAAAGCCTGTCAACATCAATATTCAACACACTCTACCACATCAGCTTAAGTGTTCTGACACATCCAGGTGACCAAACCACCATAAGCTAATTCTACATCCTGAATCACAGAATCATCAAGGTTGGAAGAGACCTCGAAGATCATCAAGTCCAACCCTTAACGTGTCCCTGCTGTAACCCCTAAACCACACCTTCCAGCACCAAATACAGACACCTCTTCAACACTTTAAGGGATGGTGATTCCACCACCTCCCTGAGATGAATCCCTCCCCTGCACTGAGCAATCTTGGGATTATTCCTCCCTTCCCCTCAGAGCTGCTTGGTGTTTTCCATCTCCTTCTGCACAGCATAAGCTCTGATTTAAGAGGACATCGAGCCCCTATCACTGATGTGTTTGGAAATACATTCGGGCTCCAGAGAGGAGCTAAACATCCATAAGCAGCCACAGCTCCACACACTGCACACAGACAGGAGGCCCAGGGGAAGCTGGGAGGTGAAAGCAGGACTGGGAGGGAGCTCCTTCCTTCCCAGGGCTCAGGACTCAGGAGAGGAGCCACAAAGCACAAAGTCACCTCTGCCAACCACTTGCATCCAATGTTTCCTCCCCAGCCCAGATCAGTGCAGCAGAATTCTCCCTAGTCCCTGCTCTGAGGAATCCCATTCCCTTTGGAGCTGTCAGATGGTCTCCCCCAAGTCCCCAAAACCTCTGTGTCTTGGGAGAGGTGGCAGAAGGGTGAGACTGCAGTGTGGAAGGAAGAACTCTAGTTCCCAGTGTTGGGAGGAAAAAATCAAAGTGCTTTGGGAAGAAGGGAATACAAAGGGAAAGGCAAGAAATCATCATTTCTCAGTGAAGACAATTAGCAGTGATGCTTCAGCACCAAAGCTTGGGAGGAGTTCTGCTGTCATCAGGGTTAATGGATTGTGAGGAATATCCTACAGCAGATTACCTCTAATCAATAATCTCAGTGTGAATTAGGAGGGAAACATCAGAAAACAAAGAGCAGGAGGAAATCAAAGGGTTATTCCCACCTGAACTGCAGCTCTGCACCACAGGCTCTGCTCCCATTTAAGAGGACATGGAATATTGAATATCCTTAACATCACAGCAGTGAGCTAGGCACAAATGCTCCAGCTAGGAGCAATAAAGCCACAGCCCCTTTTTTTCCTCCCAAGGTTTCTCCCTCTGATGCAAAAGGTTTTCTGCTTTCATGGCCCAGGAAGCTCTTGACATTGCAATTACAGAGACCTCCCCCAAGCCCTCATGGGCACACAATCATCTCAGTATTCCTGAGCCACCAGGAATGTGACTGCCTGGAACCTACCACTAATCTTAAATTATGACCTCTGAAGTCTCCTTAAAGTGCCTCACAAAGGGCTTTGAGAAGCTCTTGCATCCACGAGTGCCAATTCCATCCTGGCACTCTGCGTGTCTGTCCTCACATGAGGAGATCCAAGCCCTATCCATGGGCTCTGTCAGGATTTATTACAGTCCCTTTAAGCACAATGACTCCCAGAATGGCCAAGAGTTTTCCCACAGACTCAGCTCCAAAAGAGTTTGGACACAGCAACCTTCTTCCCCTCCTTCTCATGGGGAGGGAGAAAAGTTTAGGGAGATTTGTTTTGGCTCCAGAGTTTTCTTGGTTTCATGGCAAGGAGCTCCCTGCACTTGGCAGTCACCCAAGAGCTGCTCACAAAGGGCACATGGAAGCCTAAATATCCCAAGTGCAAGTGATTTCCCTGCTAAAAGCCAAGAGGAATCTCTGGGAAAAGCTACATGCCTAGAAGTTTGTGGAGAGGAGCTTTGGCCTGAAGTACTGCAGCTTGTTTCAGGCCTGGTCTAAGCGACATTTGGCATTGGATCTCTTCATTCCATTCATACCACGACGGGAGTACTAAATATAGGCTCACCTGAGTTTAATTCCCTTGTAAATGTGTAAGGATAACCATTCCATGCTCCCAAACAGGCCCTGACACAATCCCACTGACAGCCCAGAGTGAGATGCGTGATACTGAAGGATGTTCACACTCACAGCAGCTTCGTGGAGCAAGTTAAACTCCAATGGTTCTACACACAACTAAATCAAGTACCGCTCCATAAAAACCAGTTTTAGTCTCCTCTGTCCACATGAATTCCTCTATGCCAACACTTTCTCTCACTACACTTCTATTGATTTACAGAAGAAAAATGAGCAATTAATGCATCAAGACTTCAACATTCCTGATTCCAGTGGCAATCCAGTGCTTTGTCCCCACAGCAGGACACTTGGCTACCACCATATCAACACAGAATCAAGATTACAGAGCTCCAAAACCAACCTATAACCCATCACATGTGCTAAAACACTTGACAAAACCCACCCAGATCCCTTTGAAGCCTCTCAGTTTGCTCCTGCTCCTCCAGGTGACTTGTGGCCTTGCTGCTCTTCTCTCTTATCATTTCAGTCTGCTGATTTGACTTTGTGGCAAATAAAGGCAGGGTAAAAGGCAAGAGAAAAAGAGCAGGATGATATGATTCATGTTCCTAATGGGGAAGTTCAAAAGCTTTACCTTAAGACCAAACCAGAAGCAACTCCTGAGGGCCTAAAGGGAAATTCTCTTAGCCTCAAGACTACGAAGAGAATTTTAATGACAGCAAGTGTTGAAAATATTTAGATGCTGTAGAAAGGAAGGTGATTGTCAAACATCCAGCTCAGAAGGAGTTGTTAGGGGAGAGAGAAGGGAATTTTCCTGCAGCTGATTACAGACTCCCTGTGTAGTGCCTGAGATGTGCTACAAGCACAAAGACCAACTTAAGCATCACAGGAACATCCCCAACCCCCTGACAAGATCAAGGCTCTATTGTCCAGGCTTGCACACATAGGAAAGTGCTTCTTCAGTCAGGATGAAAAGTGATTTCAAGCATTTTGCCTGTTCTATGTTGGGACAAAACCCACACAAACTGAAAGGTCAGACCTGGAGGGTGAGAGACAGCACAACCATCAGAGTGGCCACAGCAGATTTGCCTCTTCCAGGGTCATGTTCCCATTTCCTCACCCTCATCCACCACCACGGGGCTGGATCTCCCCTGCAGCACTCAGACAAGCTGTTAGGATCTGACTCCCACCCAGATCTCCCCAAATCCCAGCTGAACACCACACCAACAGATGGTTAGGCTGTTTGCAGGTTGAGTGGCTTTTTCCTGGCAAACATTTAGCCTGGAAAAAAACCCCAACAAAATCTCTTCCTAAAGTTTCTTGAAAATTAACAGAAGTTCTAAGCTTGGGAGGAGTTTTTCAGCTAAAAATATTTAACTGAGAAGGTTTTCGCAAGGTTAGCAACACATGTACACAAGCAGCTTGTCCTGAGCATTCAGACAGAGCAGGAAGCTGGAATGTCTCATGGAAAAATGAAGGAATTTGTCTGGATGTCCCAACAGAAGTCACGACTAGAAAGCAAGTCCCTTCCAAGGATCTCTGCCATGTCCTCTCTTACCAAGAGACTCATCTGCAGATAATTTGCAGGTGAAGAACCTCAGCAGAGAAGACATTGTGAGTCTGAGGGAAAATCCTAACACCACATATAAAGAAGCTTAAAAAAAAAAGGAAAAATCATCCAGCTCTGCCACCTAAGGTGATTCTGCCCCTCTGCTCATCTCTGTGAGGCCCCACCTGGAGTGCTGCACACAGCTCTGGTGTCCCCAGCTGCAGAAGGACATGGAACTGTTGGGGCAGGGCCAGAGGAGGCCATGGAGCTGAGCACTGGAGCACCTTCCCTATGAGAACTGTGAAACTATGAAGCTCATCTGCCTTTCGGAGAAAACAAACATGAACAACCATCAGCCACACTATGAGAGGCAATTTATGTTGCTAAATTCTGCTTGCAAAGGCTTCAGGAGAATTCACCCCTCTGGCACCTCCAACTTCCTCCTCACAGGTGGTGCAATGTCACTTGCTGCCTGCAGAGCTCTTTGTGGTGGAGAAAATCAACTGTGTTGTTATTCTCAGTTTGAAACATCTTTTGGCATAAAATACGGGGAGTTATTTCCTCAAGGATGTGTTCTCTGCTTAGAATCAGAGAATTTAAGGGGTTGGAATAGAGCTCAGAGATCATCCAGCCACAACCCCTGCCCTGGGCAGGGACACCTCCCACCAGAGCAGATTGCTCAAGACTACAGCCAACCTGGAATGAAACACTGCCAGGGCTGGGGCAGCCACAGCCTCCCTGGGCAACCTGTGCCACTGTCTCAGCACCCTCACAGCAAAAAAACTTCTAAGATCTCATCTCAATTTCCCTCTTTCCATTTCTCCCCATTGCTCCTTGTCCTGTCCCTGCAGCTTCTAACCCAGAGTCCCTCTGCAGCTTCCCTGGAGCCCCTTCAGCTCCTGGCAGGTTGCTCTGATGTCTCCAATCTGAAAATAGATTAGAATAAACCTGTTTAAAACTCTTCAGCTTCCCCAGGATGGGTCAATGTTTGATTGCAGTGGTGGCACCAGGAGTTCCTTCCTTCCCAATCAGATTAGGACACAATCAGTGTCACTCTGACATCAGATAACAAGAGCCACAACTCCAGCTCTGCTCTGCTGATTACTGTGCAAGTCATTTGCATGTTCAGACAGGAAGAACACAACATGTACAAGCATCAGGGCCCTCATTTTCCTAGCCATCATTAGCTAATTCAGGGTGAGAACGTGGGCCCAGGGTGAGCCCTTCTGATTTGCACTGCCACAGAGCTTTGCTTGAGGGTGTTCTGGCACCTCATGTGGGGCTGGACAGTCCGAGGAGCAGCAGGAAATGGTTTAAAATCACTTAAAACCATGAGCTATGAAGGATTTCACTGAATCTCAGAATCAATGAGGTTGGAAAAGATCTCTGAGATCATCAAGTCCAACCCACGACCTAACACCATCACGGCAACTAGACCATGGCACTAAATGCCATGTCTAGTCTCTCCTTGAACACCTTCTTTGCTCCTAAAGGGCAGAGAGATGCATGAGGGTGAGGAGAAGCTGGTTCACAAGAGTTTGAAACAAGAATGGAAGAGACTGGACTTGATGAAAAGGAGTTGAAATGAAGCTATCATCAACAGAGCTTAACTGATGTTCTGTGTGTGACCATAACACAACAGTTGCCTCCACCAGCACAAGATTGCTTTGAATGTCAGTAAGAGAGGACACATGGAGCCAAGAGGATTTAACTGCAATTAGTCCATAATTATAAGCAAATGCCAATTAGAAAACTCCTTAAATTGATCCTGGATGGAGGTAACTGCACTGGTTGAGGAAAGAATCCTACCAGAAAGGAGGAGGCATGGAAGACAAGAGCAGAGCCATGATAGAGGAGCATCATGGACTTCTCAGAGAGATGCATTCAAGGACTTCTCTGGAATAACTGGAGAGGCAAAAATGCCTCCAGACTGCACTGGTCTCCTCTAACCTGATGCTTGGGTGTACCACACCAGCTGCTCACCTGCTATGAACCAGGTGGAACCAATGAGGCTGCAGAAGCCATGGAATTCACTATGTTCCCATCTCAAGTCAGACATGAGGCCAAGAAGAGCTGGAGCCAGCAGATGACAGCAGTAGTAGCTGAGGTGGCCACACATCTGGCTCTGAGCTCCAGCACCAGAGGCAATGTTTGCACTGCTCCAGCTTCCATCAGGAGAGGTTGGTTCCCATGGTGATGGGACCTCCTGGTGGAACAGAGAATTTCAGGGTGAGATAAAACTTCTCAAACAAGCAAGAAATTGCAAGGGGAAGAGCAGGAGAAAATGCAATCATTCCTTTCGCCAGGTGTGGTGGCTACACTTGGTTTCTTCTTTGTGAGGAGTCAAGAAGTGCTGGAACTGTTCTGAAAGACAAACTGTGGCTGTGAAACCACAGGATGGACTAACCCCAAATTGTGTCAGAGCTGCCACCAGAGCATTTTGGGCTGGGCCTCATCGTGTGGTTTACAAGAACATATCAGGTCTGTTAAAAGCAAAAACCTTCACACAACACCAACACTTCTGAGACTTCACGAAAACACTTAAGTGGATTTTGCCCTCAAGTGAAGTTTGAGGTTTCTGTAGACAGAAAATGCCTTTTCACTCCAAAAAATCTAAAGTCATTTAGAAACTGCAAGAATGTCACATCACCTCAGCAACGGTGACACAAAGCCTCGAGGGGACAAACAGTCATTTCCTCACTGCAAAGCCCTTGGGATGTGACATGTTTGCAGGCAGAGCAGGAGGACAACAGCTGAGCTCTGGGCAAGAGGTTTTCTTAATGAGAAACTATCCTTTTTGATTTTAAAGAAGATAAAGAGTTGAAGGAAGGAGAAAGTTCATGGGGGGAAGGAGAAAGGATCAAAGCAATGTTTTAAGCTTAAACTAAACTCAGCTTCAACTGAAGCTTGACATGTTTTGAAAAAGAGCAGGTGGCAGTTCTGGAAGGAGAGCTCCCATCTTTGTCCCCTTAGCCTGGCTCTTCTCTTGCCTGCAAGAGATGCTGAGTGGGGCCACAAAGACTCAAGGAGATGATGCTGATACACTGCCTGAACTACAGTGTAACACTGAATCTGGAAAGTGTGAAGTAGGGGAATCCTGAGAGTTGTTTTAATTAACACTTCACACCATAAAAAATCCTCAGGTCCTCTCTGAAATAAGCTCCACACAAACAAACCCAAGCGTTAACTATTGAAACATCACAGGGAGGGAGGAAACACATCTCAAGTCCTGTCTGGGATCCTGCAGGCTTGGCATGAGGGAAGTGTATCCCAACAGCTCTCCAGGAACATAATTCAGTGGGATTTCTCCCTTCTTTGTGTGTGGAGGCTCAGCAGAGGTGAGACTCCCCAGCAAAAGCTCTGGCAAGAGACCAAGGACTGGTGTGTGTGAGAAGCATATGGGATGAGAGGGAGACAGGGTGCTGCTGGGGTTGCCTTTCCAACGAATACAAAAGGCTTTGGCAGTGGGACTGGAAAGAGCTGTGGGCAACTCCTCGGCTCCGCAGCCTCTGCTTGGCTTAAAACTGGACCTATGGATGAGGTTTGCTTTGCTGAACTTTGCTACAAATCTCATGGAGGTGACAGTGGAGAGAGGAGTAGGTGAAAGATCAGAGGAAGACAAGAGAGCTGCTCCCTAAGCTTAAATTCCACCACGGAATCATAGAACCAGCAAGGTCAGAGGAAACCTCTAAGGTCATAAAGTCCAACCACTAACCTGGAAGGACCTTCTTGCATGGTGTGTAATGGCACTCGCTGCCTGCAGAGCTCTTTGTGGTGGAGAAAATCTGTGTTGGTATTTAACTCATTTTAAAACACCCTTTGGCATAAAATATGGGGAGTTATTTCCTCAAGGATGTGCTCTCTGCTTAGAATCAGAGAATTTTAGGGGTAGGAATGGAGCTCAGAGATTATCTAGCCCCAACCACCTGCCCTGGGCAGCGACACCTTCCACTAGCCCAGGTTGCTTCAAGCCCCATCCAACCCAGCCTGGAACATTCCCAGGGATCAGGACACCACAACCTCCCCGGAAAACGTGTGCCAGTGCCTCACCATCCTCACAGCAAAGAATTTCTTACCAATATCTCATCTAAATTTCCCTTCTTCAGCTTAAGGCCATTCCCCAGTTGTGTGTTCCAGAGTACTTTGCTCCTTGAGCCAGAAGCTGCAGCATTTCTGAGCCTTCCTGCAGAAGGACTGTTATCTGCCAATCCTCAAAGAGCTTTAAAACAATCTCAGAAAGCACTGGGATTTTACAGCATGGGTGAGGGAAAGAAAAGCAAGTTGAATTTGGAAATTAAGCTAGAGATTAGTACAACTCCCTTGGCCTAAAGTAACACAGGGAGGGGAAAAATAAAAATCACTGTGTGGCTTCAATGCACACTTCCCTCCACGTGTCAGAGCCTGATGTGAAGAACACACAATGCTCTACCAGCTACAGATGTTCATTTCAGGGTGGACCATCCCCTGAGGCACTTGGGAGATTTCTGCTCCTTTCAAAACACTATTAGAAATACCTTTTTTTCCCACCCCCCCAAGAACAAGTTCAATTCTGCTCTTCTGCTGATTCTCAGGTGCAAAATCAGGATGAACATCTACCTTGGGGCTGTGTAGCCGTGAGAAGGGTTTGCACCCAAACCTCTGTCCTCAAGTATGCTGAGACAGCATCCACACCTTGTAAGGTCACTCCTGAACTAGTGCTGAGGAACCTGAGGGCACTGGGCCTTTTATAGATCCCTCACCAACCCCTGAGGATCAGATTTGTCTCCCTCTCTGTGGCACAGGAGTCCTGGCAGAGCTTCTGGAGGGGGATCAGATTTGCTCCTTTCCTCCTTGGTTTTGTTCAAAAGCACCTCAGGAACTGTGGTTTAAAGGAACAGCTCAACACAGTCTTGTTAAGGGTGGTTTTTTTTTTTTAACCCAAACCAACCTGAAGGACAGAGCAAGAAGTAACTTTACTCCACACCTGAATCACAGAACCAGTGAAGTTAGGACAACCACAACTTCCATCACAGACCGTTGCCAGTTTTCTCTCCAACCTCAAGTGATTTAGGAGCACCTTTCAGGCCCTGGTTACACACAGCTTAAGCTTACAAACACTTTTCCTCCTTTCTAGGTCACCTGCAATAAAAAAACACCCAACAGTCCAACATACCAGGAAACTGCAGTTCAGTTTTGCTGCAGGAAAAGGTGTAGGAGCTTTCTGCATGCCACAGTTTGATCCTTAAGTGCCTGCAACAATCCAACATGCCACTGGCATGGCTATTAAATCAACTACCCTCTTCATCCTTACAAAGCAAAGGGGCACTGGAGCCTACCCACCGCTCCTCCAGAGATCCCAGAAGCAGATCCAGCATCCCAGTGTTGGCTGGAAAGAGACAAGATGCACAAAACAAGAGATTTTCCCACACATTTTTGTTCAATTCATTTAGTAATCTCTATTTACAGGTTTCATTTATAGATGTGGGTCTATCCCTCAGCTTTCTGCCTGCTCCAAGTCAGATTATGCTGGTTGGATCAGTCCTGAGGAAAATTCCAAGGATGGGCAGAGGGGCAATATAAGCAGTTTCCAAACCCAAGCAAACACTAACTCTGCAAACAGAGTATGGGCTACAAAGGACCTTAAAGCATCCATTTCTATCCCCTTGCCTTGGGACATCTTCCACCAGACCAGGGTGCTCCAGGCTCTGTCCAGCAGTACTTGGAGTGTGTATTAAAAAGGACACAGTTAATCACGAAATCATCTGTAAAAAGTTAATCAATCAGCCTTGGAAATTTAGGAAATGAGGTTGGTACTTCCACCAGCCTCAGCAATTCCTCCTGCATCCAACTTCTCCTCTCAGCGTTTGCACCAACAACCCCAACGCTTGCTGCAAACAACTTTCAAAGCCTCTCCCAAAGGATTAACTGCACAGGATTTTCCTGCAAATTTTAAGGTCTAAAGCTACATTGTGTTCCAGAGGAAGACGCGAAAGAGCCACACTCGGAGCCTAACAATGATTCCCCACACGAGTTTCCTTGCGCAGCGGAAAGGCAAATCCAGGGCCACGGCGGAGACAGTGCCAAGGAAGGAGCCAACAAAGCCTTGGGAGATGGGAATATCTCAGCAACCCTGAGCTTGTCAGGCACCACCAACCTCTCTGGGCAACCCCTGCCAGTGCCTCAGCACCCTCTCAGCCAAGGATTCCTTCCCAATATCCCATCTAGCCCAGTTTGAAGTCATTCCCCCTCGTCCTGGCACTGTCTGTCACTCTCTCTCCTTTATAAGCTCCTTAAGGTACTGGAAAGGCTCATTCAGACCACTTTGGCACAACCCAAAAGGAGTCACAACCAGAGGAAGGGAAAAAGGGGATTTGTTTATAACATGAGCAGCAGAACAGCAAAGGGAATTGCTCAAACACAAGAACACACAACATTATTGGGAGACACTGGCACAGGTTGCCCAGGGAGGCTGTGGCTGCCCCAACCCTGGCAATGTTCATTCCAGGTTGGATCAAACCTTGAGCAACCTGCTCTGGTGGGAGGTGTCCCTGCCCAGGGCAGGGGGTTGGAGCTGGATATCTCTAAGCTCCATTCCAACCCCTAAAATTCTATGACTCAGCATTATTCCTTGGCACTGTGTCCAGGAAGATTCATCTGAACAACCCTGAAACAAGCTCTGAGGTGCACAGGGAAGGGCTGGAGAGGGACTGGGAAATCTCCCTGGAATGTGCTCTCCCAGTTGGTCATTACAGCTCTTCAAAGCAAAACTTCCAACCCAGGAGCAGCACCAAATCCACTTGAACAGGGAGACCAGGACAGGAGTGAGTTCGGTTCCACTGGAATCAGGAGCTCCTCATCTAGCCTTTTGCTCCTGATCCTGCAGCTTGTTGTAGCACATTTGCTCAGGATTAATTATCCCACTTCCCTCTCCACTCCCTCACAAGCAGCACATCAGTTATCTGAAAGGCAGAGCCCAGGGGAGGTTTACAAATTAGCCATCCCTATACTGATGCCCATGTATATCCCTAAATTGATGTCCATGTACTCCTGAGAGCTGCAGGGAGAAAATCTGCCTCCAGGTTTCCCGCAGGAATAACAAGACCTCAAGTTTGTTATGTGGATGAAAACAAAAATACCAGCAGTTAATTGAAAACTGAACTGGAGCTTCGCATTCATCACCCAAACCCATGTCACAGCATCAGCATAAATTGTTAGGCCACTGCTATTCCCAGCTTTTAGGGCTATGGAGAGGGAAGTGCTTCCTCCTAATGAGTTAAACCCAGCTGAAGCTCAAGATTCCTTGACATCATCTCTTTGAATCCCCATTATAGCAGAGACAAAGGAACACTGCTGCAAGTGCACTGAGAACTAATTAACACAGTTGAGTCGTTAGCAGGTGCAGCTGCCTGAAAAGTGGGATTTTGGCCCCAAGTTTGAAGGATCTCCTTCAGGGATGAGCTACTAAAACCCCCAAAGCTTTCCCCAGCACACAACAAAGAGCCTAGAGTTGACCTCTGCCAAATGCTCTGAATCACAGGTGACCTCCAGCAGGCCCAGGCAGAGTTTCAAAGACACAGACTTAGCAGAGCCTTCCTGCATAAATCAGAATCAAACAGACTTGACACACTTGAAGCCATTTTGGAGGACAATATTAGTGATCCACACAAAAACCCACCCAATTAACCACTGTGCTGCTGCAGAGTGACAAAATCCTGGAACAACAGAGGAAGTGAGAGCTTGGAATGGCAGAACCAGCAGCCTTGAGATTTGCCTTGTGCTGCCACAGGGACTTATCTCCACTCTTCAGCCATCTCTCCATTCTGACAATTTTAGCAGTGATGTGGAGCTGAAATAAAAGTGGTAATAGTCCTTAAATGGGATGGATTTTAAGGTTAATTAGAAGTGGTTTTCCTCCTTCACTTTGAGCTGCTCTGTGCAGATCTCCAGCAACAACCACAGGTCAGTAGTACACAATTTTTGGGCTATAGAAGCAGCCAACACATTCCCAGGTAACCAAAATGTGGACAGGATTCTCCTCTTGGCCACCCTGGAGCCACTGTCAAGCCCAGATAGGATCCAAGCACCTCATCCATGGGGTGAGAAGCTCCATGTCCTATTGCATTCCAATTCCATCTCCACTCCCTGGGAGCTTCACAAAAAAACTTCAGTGTGTCCCTACTCTGTGTGACTAACAAGGGGACAGGGATGTCACCCCTCACCTTCAGCAGATGCAGGACTGAGTGTAGGCCACAGCCCAAGGCCCAGGGACAGGAAGGAGGTTGGACACAAAGCCTCACACTTGTGGCTCATGTGCTAAATTTAGGCCAGTCTGGTAATGACCTAAAAACCAGTTGCTGTGGGTTTGTGTGACGCATGTGGCAGTCTGGGCAGCTCCAGCCACTTCCTAAGGGAACAATGTGCAGGCTGCAAAGTCCTGAAGCCTTCTGGGTCACTTCAGGAGCACCAAATTGTGAAGGACTTCCTGATTCACACCTATATACAACAGCTTGGCTTGAGCCAAGTGGTTTCAGCTCTGACCCATCCTCTGTCTTGCAAGAATTAGGTGATCATTCTCCACCTTGTGGCTCAAGACCCTCTGTAAGAGGCTTTTCTGCCGTTTGAAGCATCTTGCTAAGAGCCTTCAGCACCACAGCCCCATCCACCTGGCCATGCAGCTTCTCCCTGGGTGCTCAGCAGATCTCCTGCTGCTGTTTGAAATAAACCCAACCCTACAGAGGTTGGAGCTCACCTGTCTCAAGTTTCACCTCCTGTGCCTTCCAAGTCTGCCACCGTGTCTTAATCACACTGAGCTTCAGGAGGCAGAGAAGGAAAACTGACTTTGGAAGTCACCAAGAGCCACAGAGGACAATTTTAGGGACTTATTTGTTACTGAGATGATCACATTTCAAGACTCTTAAAAAAACCACACCGAGACAGCTCCTGACCCTGCATAATTCTGTTGTGTCACAAGTCCCTGCAAACAGATAAACTACATCAAGTGCCATGATCATCAGCAGAGGACTAAATTTGGGCTCTAAGAAGACAAGAGATGCTGGTCCAGCCTCAAAGCAGCTGTTTATCATGGAATCACAAGATGGGTTGGGTTGGGAAGGACCTTAAAGATGATCTAATTCTACCTCCTGCCCTGGGCAGGGACACCTCCCACCAGCCCAGGGTGCTTCAAGCCCCATCCAACCTGGCCTGGAACACTACCAGGGATTAAGCAGCCACAGCTGCTCTGGACAACCTGTGCCAGTGCCTCAGCACCCTCACAGTAAAGAATTTCTTACCAATATCTCACCTAAACTTCCCCTCTTCAGCCTAAGGCCATTCCCCAGTTGTATGTTCCAGAGTATTTTGCTCCTTGAGCCAGAAGCTGCAGCAGTTCTGAGCCTTTCTGCAGAAGGATTGTTACCTGCCAATCCTCAAGGAAAAAACTTTAAAACAACCTCAGAAACCACTAGGATTCACTAGACTCCACATGAGCTATTCCCATACACAATCCACATGTATCCAACCAACTCCAGAGGAAAACTAATGGATACAAAGGCCCCAAAGCCACATGCACAATGACCAGGAGCTAGAAAGAGCATTCAGAGTGTGACTTGCTGAAAACTCAGGGTGAGTATTTCTTCAGCCTTGCAGTTCACTACAAGTAGTGTTTTGAGTCACTAGTAGCTCTTCTCCCTGTGTGAAACACTTTCTCTTGCCTCTTGCAAAGCTGGAGCAACACTGCTATTGCTTGGTGGAATCTTCTTGCTCCAAACAAGGCTCCAAACCTTGTCCTGGCAACCCCCTGGTCACACTGCCAACAGCACACAAGAGAAAATGTGGCAGAAACCACCATCTAAGACAAATAAATGGACTGGGACTGATTTATAGCTTTCTCAGCAGGTGCAAGCAGACCAGAATCTCTTAAATCCAAGGCCTTGGAGCTTTCCACAGGAGCTCAGGATGGTGTCCACAGCTTTTCCAGGAGTGTGAGGCAGCAGCAGCAAGCTCACACGCGAGGGGTGCAGGAAGGGCGAACTAACACCTCCTCACATACCTTCCCTTTCAAGGAACACACACTCTGGGACTGAGCTACAAGGATCTGGTTTCTCACATCTCAACTGAGTGTTGTATCCCCCCCAACACCACATTCTCCTCTTGGGATCTGAGCTTTCCCCATGGATTCCTCCCCTAAGCCAGGAGTGTTAGGTTACTGATGGTGCCAGGCCTGTTAAACCAAACAGGGAGCATTCAGCTTCCTTGTTTTCCCTGCTTCTCTCCCTTCCTAACTGGCACAGTAGCAGGTGAAAACCCTGAAAAGAAGAAACAACAACAGAAAACAAAAAGTAGGAGGTGCCTGTGGTAGCTCTGAGGAGTAAGTTGTAACCAAGCTGAGTCACCTCATGGTTAGATTTGACATTTCCAGGATAAGTGTTTCACTCCTAGAGGAACTGTTTCCCAGTTTCAACCTTGATTTTACAATCCTGTCACATAAACAAAGATCTGCTCTTCAAGGCCCCACCTGGAGTGCTGCACACAGCTCTGGTGTCCCCAGAAGGACATGGAACTGTTGGGGCAAAGCCAGAGGAGGCC
>NW_008653349.1:2526-8144 GCF_000695815.1 Acanthisitta chloris | reverse complement strand
GGAAAGAACCCTGTCCTGATATCCACCTAAACCTCCTTTGACACAACTTCAGGCCATTCCCTCAGATCCTGTCACTGATGGCAGAGAGAAGAGGTCAGTGCTGATCCTCCACTTCCCCTCAAGATCACTGTCACTGCTGTAACCCCTAAACCATATCCTCCAGCACCAGGTCCAGACACCTCTTGGACACTTCCAGGGATGGGGCTGTTCCCCTCTGAGGCAGGGACACCCCTGGCATGTCACCAGGGTGAGGTGGCAAGTGTCACCCCAACTTAAATCCAAGCCTACAAACCACAGGCACATGTCTGGTGTGACACAAGCAAAGCATTTCCTGGTGCCTCAGTTTACCCAACTGGTCAAGCATTTCCCTGTGCCTCAGACAAACCAAAGCAACACAACCCACAAAAAGCTGCCAAAGTGGTTAGGTTAATCATTTATCAATGTCTTCAACTTTGCAGACATTAATCCACCCCAGCAGAGGTTAATCAGGGACACAGGCCTGTGCTCAGCACCACACACACACACACACACACACTGAGCTTTTCCTTGTGCTTGATAACTGGCACAAACACCTGATCCTACCCTAAACCCTCTTTGGTTTTAGCCAAAATCTCTGATTTTAGGGCCTGTCTGGAGTGTCTCTCCTCAATGTCAACATTCTTAAGCTCACCTTTCATGTCACACCTTGCTCAGGGGCCTGGAGGAGGCAGAGTGGGCACTATTCAGCCCCTCACTGATTATGCACAGCACCAGCTCATCCCTCTCTGCCCAATATAGGCCCAACATAGTCATTAGAGACTCCACAGAGCGGTGACTAGAAACAATCAGCTGTGACACACAGAGAAAGCAGCAATGATTTGCACATCTCTAATTCACAGGCCAAGTCCTCCCTCACTGTTCTCACAGCAGAGAATGCTCAAGGCCAGGTAAAAACCCACTGGAACTTGGAAATGAGGCAAAAAAAAAAATGAGGCAAAAATTATCTAACAATCAGCTGTCAGCTTTTAACCTCAACCCTTCCCAGGGGCTGACAAGTGCCTCCAGGGTTAAGCTGCTCTAAAGAGTAGAAACTGTCAGAAATGCAGATTTTTTTTTTCCTAAGGAAAACATTAACAGACACTTAAAACATTCATTTTTATAAGCGAGGAAGACACAAAATAATTAATTAAAGCCAATTATAGCCCAATCATGCAAAACCTTTCAGAATAATCCATCCCAAAGCAAATTTTTGGTGTTTTCTTGCTGCAGCTATTCCAAGGAAAACACACACAATCATTTCTGGAAAGCAGCATCTGACCCTCAGAAAAGGCACAAAAATGGCTCTAGCCCTTCCACAAGCTGAGTCACTAACACCTGAAAGTCTCCACCACCTCCTGCCTGTGAATCGTGCAGGATATACAGCCAAGCCCTGTAATTCCCTGTGGAAAAGGGATTAGACCTGACAGCCCACCACCACCTCAGTTTAAAAATGATCCCTATGGATCCACCCCTCCACCTGGATCTGAAACACCTCATGCCAAGAAAATGGGCTGTGAGTGATTTGGCTGCTCTGGGAAGGCTGAAGCAATTTGCTCCAGGGAATAAGTCAAATGATTTAAGGCTCTGGGACAGCACTTGGAAGCTGTAAAATAGAATAAGATCCAAGTCCTGAATCCTGAAACAGGCAGAATTTGCAGGGAATCATTCATGGCTACACAAGAGGCAGCAAAATAATTGTTTTCCAAGAGATTAAATCCAGCCTCAATCTCAGATCCAGAGGAACTGGAAGACGACGACTGAGGATGAGAAGGCAGAATTTAGTGGGCATAAGACTGAGAGAGCAGGAGAGGGAATAGTCTGGGAAGAGATTCCCTTAGTGATCAGTGAGTGCTTGCACTTCCCTGCCACAACCAGAATTCCAAGTGCACCAGCACCAAAACAACTCTGAACGTCCCAATAAGGTGGAAAAATCAGTAAGGAAAGAAAGTGAGACCCACGTGGCTCTGCCAGCAACAAAACCAACTCAGAGCATTCCCCTGGGATGTGGTGGAAGATCCATGAGATCTAACAGCCAGGACAGCTCATCCCCAAGCTCCTGCTGGAATCCACAGGCACATGGGCTGCATGACCCAGTAGGAACTAGAGATGACAAGGTCGGATGATTCCTCAGTCACGAGAGCTCTATTTTGGGGAGGAAAAACAAAGAGCACAGCTCTGTGTTCATTATTCCAGAAATACCTGGACAAAATCCACAGGGAAATGCAGGGAGTGAAAGGAGGGAAGCTGAATGCACACAATAAGACACACAATGAAGTGCTATGTCCACATCCAGAATTCACATTTGATATTAGAGTTATTCCACATCTCCTTCTGGCTGCCAGGAAAAAAATCCTTTCCCTCAGCATGGAATCACCTCTGATTTAAGCAGACAGGAAATCCAGGAGCTGTTTGGCCGGGAATGTGCTCCATACAGGATCCTGTGGCTTTAACTGTGAGCCTTAACAACAACCTGTCCTGTGTTTATCCTGGTCGTGGCTCTGATTAAATCAGTTTAAGAAGGGCACAAAGTACCAACAGGTGCTGAGAACACTGAGTTATATTGCAACCAGCACTGGATCCACCTTCCCTTCCAAACTGGCCAGCTCCTGCTGCTTTGCCTTGATGGAAGGAGGAAGAAAAGGGAGAAAACAAGGGAAAAATAGTCAATCAGGACTCTTAATTTAAGCACTTTGCCTTTGCTTCCAACAGGATCCTGCACAGGGGGGTGTCCCTCTGGGAGAAGGGCAGGAATGTAACCACCTCTGTCCTCAGGTGTTCCTCCTCCTTGCAGCATTCCAACAGAGGCAGCAAACCTGGAATGAGCTCCACCACCTTCTCCCAGAGTGATCCAAGCCTCTGAAGGAAGCACTGGGCACCCTGCAGGGTTTTCTCCCTCAGCTTCCAGAGTGTCTGTGCAATCTCCTCCAGGTCCAACAGGTAGGCACAGGGTCAGACAGCAATTAAGGCTGTGCTTGAAGCAGTGATTAATATATGTTCTTCTAAAAAACCAAAGACTCTCTGAGTCTAATGCCCTTTTTCCACCTTATTGAGATGTTCAGAGTTGTTTTGGTGCTGGTGCACTTGGAATTCTGGTTGTGGCAGGGAAGTACAAGCACAAAACCAAAACACTCTGAAAGGACAAAGCTGCTGCTCCCCAGGAGCCTCAGGAGAGGGAGGAAACAGCACAACACAAGCACAACACAAGCTCCTCCTGCTTTGTCACTCAGGTGTCAACAAACCAAGTGTCCAGCAACCTCCAGGCTTTGCTTAGAAGCTTTTCCTAAGGTTTAAACCCCTCCCACAACCATAAAACCCACAAAGAAGACAATTTTCATGCCAGTTCACAGCGATAACCACAACAAAACAGAGGCTGTACTTCCATGAGGATTAAATGCAATTATTCCCTGGCAAATGGGACAAAGAAGAGCCTCATCCAGGGGAGTATCTCCTGCTTTTAATCCCAAAAGTCAAGACTTGAGAGGGTTTGCAGGATCCATGCTGCTTCAAGCTGGAATCATTGGCTGCTGCTGCTGCTGAGAAATGCTGGAACACGTGGGAGTCACTCGGAGAGATGTTTCCAAAAGCTTCCTGGGATTATAAAATAGTTGTGGTGACACTTAAAAACAATCAGCTACTACAAATCCAAGCACAGCTTCCCTAGGAAAGCAGGAGAAGCAGCAAGGGAAGCTCCCAGCCAGCAGGGATAGCAGGGGCACCATTTTCCAGGCAAAGCCACTTGTTTTGGTGAAATCCTGGGCTCACTTCGGGGTTTGGAAACTGTTACTACAGAGGAACAACCTCCACTATGTGTTTAATCAGCATTTAGTGCTCTAATGCCACTTGAGGCTTAGGAATTGGTACCAGAGGTATTAATCCTGCCTTGCTCAGAATTCCAAACTCGGAGTCTGAGAAGTGAGACAAGGAAATAGTTAAAACTACTCCCAAATGCAGTGATACAGAGGCTTTATCTTCCTGATTTCACTGGCAATGCCAAGCTGCAACAGGGACTCTGCTCCATACTCCCAAGCCAATCCATATTCTCCAGGTTCATCCCCAAAATATATGATTAAGCAGGTGCATTGGGGCTGCTCAAGGAGCCTAACAGCCTCCACCACCAACTGCCAAGGCAACAATGGCAGAGTGAACTTCCAGTCCCAGCCAAGAGCCTCTTTTTGGGGAAAAAAAATATCCAACCACCAGCAAAGAGACCGAATTCAGCCCTAAAAGTAACAAGATGATACCCTGGAAGTTGTCTTTTATGCAACAAAAATGATGTGTTTATTTTTCCCCTCCCTCTGGTTTGGTTTTGGCAGGACAATGTGTGGACTTCAAGCTCTCCTAACGACAGGTACCACATCCTGAGCCACATTTCCCTGGATTTTATGGATCAGGCACAAGCTATGCCAGCATTTCTGGCTGCTCTGGGGGCTCTCCCAGGCCTGGAACGAGGCCATTGCCACGTCTTTGTGTGTCTTCAAGTATCACCACACCATTACCCTCCTCCCTGGAGAGCTCATTAAAAGAGAGCCCCAGAAGTAGAGCAGAAAGAAGTGACATTCTGCAATGTACATTGTCAAAGTTTCCAGCAATATCTCTGCTTTAAAAAAATCAACAACTACAACAACACAACCCCAGCAAACCCTACCAAAACAAGACATTCCAGCACACACACACACAGACACACTCACACTCTTCCCTGGGGACAGGCCAAAGAGAACAAAGCCACGTGACTGTCCTATTGCTCAACAGCACTCTTGGAAGGTGTTCAAGTAGGATGATAAGTGCAGTGTAAGCCTCTAATGAACAGAAAAAGGAATTTATCCCAAATGTAAACTGTGTCCTACCCTTTGCCTCACCCGATCCTGCTGGAGCAAACAAGAGTTTGGTGATTACAAAACACTCCCAACAGGTAAACTAAGGAGCTTTTGGGCCTTTATTCTCCTTGAGGCAGGACAAGACTAAAATTAGAAGGGAGTGCAACACGTTCCCTGTTACCAACACTCAGGACAGGCAGATTCAAACCAAGCTGGGACCTATTTATAATTCCTTTCAGGCACAAAACAGGGTGACACTTCCCTTTTCCAGCTCTTCAAAAATAGAGCTCGGGGACTCCAACAGCATTTAGCCACAAAAGGAGGAGAATAAATCAGCACTAAATAAACTCCCGTCCGACGAGTGGCTGCAAACAGCTCAGAGAGAGCTCCAGCACAGGGCAGTAAACGCTGGGTTGGCATCAGTGCAGCCGGTGGCAAACAGCCCCAGGGTTTGGGGGGGCAGGAAGGGTGTTGGGGTGCCCCCACGGGTGTAAACAAGGCAGCTTGGGGCACCCCATCAGCCGCCGCCGCGCTCCGCCTGGCCCTGGTTTCCGGGTAGTAACAGAGCAGCCAATCCGCGGAGTTGGGAGCTCTGCTCCAAGGCCTCTTCCCTGCCAACACGGAGCCAAGGCCTGCAGCCAGCCCCAAAGCTGGGGGGACTCAGCCAAGGGGATCCCCCATCCTGCATCCAGCAGGGAAAGGCCTGGGATTGAGCCTGAGTGATTCCCGGCGGGCCCAAGGGATAACCCTGTGCTTCCAGCCTGCTGGAGGTGGTTTGGAGCCTTC
>NW_008653349.1:0-2333 GCF_000695815.1 Acanthisitta chloris | reverse complement strand
CGGCGGGGATACAAGCAGTGCCTCCTACTCTGTGGGGGCACAGGGCACCTGCAATGAGTGTGGTGAGGGGCTGCAGCCCCCTACGAGGGGAGGAAGGAGTGGAACCCACAGAGGCCCTTCCCGAGCCTCGGCACCGGCAGCTCCATCCGGAGAGAGACAATGAGTGACTCAGAGTTTCAGCACATCATGTCCAGGCCATTATTAAACCTCAGCTCAACACATTAACACACACAGAGAGAGAGACAGCTCTGCTCTCCCTGCAGTCCCACACGGAGAGGAGTAGCCTCTCCCCCTCCCTCCTGACAAAGAGGAATCCACAAAAGGACATGGACGTGGTAGGATTGAGAATAGGGATAATAAAGAGAGCTCACTTGGCTCCTAAACCTGTCAGAGCAGGAGAAGGCAGCAGTGCTATTTACTCTGGGCATCACCCCCTCCCTGCTCCAAAAGGTAGGCCTTAAATCCATACCATTATTCCCCATCGAGACAGAAAGAGGGGAATGAAAAGCGAAAATGGGATGAAAATGACAGGAAAAAGGGGAGGAAACCCCCAAAACAAACCCCTAACACAACAACAAAACCCTCAAGCCCTTGGGAGGAGCTGCCTTAAGTGCATTCCTTCAGTCTCTCCTCCGGTCACCACCAAGATGCTCCTTGCTGTGTCTCACACCAGATCCTCATTGCAGAGGAGCTTCCAGGGAGGGAGATTCCCTAGGGAAGCTGTCGGGAGCCTGGGCCTAGCTCGCTGCGCTCACCCCGGGCAGGCGAGGCGAGGCAGACAAACAAAAAGGGCTGAGGAAGGGAGGAGGGAGGAGGAGGAGTGCTCAGGAGTCATCTGACACATCCAACTTCCTAAGTTTGTTGGCCGCAGGAACCTGACTGCTCTAACCCGCAGCCCTCAGAACACCGGGAATGCTGTGCCCGACCACAACAGCTTTGCTTTTGGGAAAAGCTTTGGCTTTGTTTTGTCAGGGAGGGGGGAAAAAAATGAAAAAAAAAAAGAGCCGAGTGGAAACTCCCCAGCGCCGGGAGCAATGCCAGATATTCGGGGCTTTCACCTCCCTGAGCTGCTGGAGACACACGGCAAAGCCACCTCGGGAAAACCTGCTCTTTGTCTCCTAAAATGCTGCTCCGAACAGAACAAAAAAAGAGGAAAAAAAAAAAAGGAAAAGGGAGAGGGGGAGGGTAAAGGGAAACACAGCAGCAGCAGCAGAGCAGATTGGGCCTCGGTCCCTCTCTGCCCCACAGCTCTTCCCAGAGTATCCCTAAGGAAGGTCTGTCCCCCACCCCGGCAAACAGCTGGAATTCCCGACCCTCCTCCCGGTGCGATTAAGCATCGATCGCAACTGGCGTTCGGCAGAGCCTGACATGTGTGTAACTTTAAACCCCCGGATAAAAATAGCTCCGATTCGAGCACCATCAGGACTCATTTCCTATTTGCTTCGAAACAGGGCGAAAAAAGCCACCCCCACCCCCCAGAAGAGCAGAGAAACACAACACAGGGGTGAAACGCCGAGCAGAAGTTTCCCTTGATAAGTCACAAACAGCATCGGTGCTGCTGCTGCTCCTCCCTCCCTCCCCCCTCCCCTTCCCAAAAAAACACCACCAAATCCAACTAAGTTTGTTTATCTCTCCCTAGGAACTCGATCAGACCTGATTCTCGACCCCCCTCGAGTCAGAGGCACTAAATCCTGCTGAGGGAGGTCAGGCACGTTCAGATCCGAAAGACATTCCTGCCACTCTTGTCATTTCCAGCCCTTCCCGGCTCACACCACCACCTTGTAAACAAAAAACTATTAATAAAACAATCCCAGAACCCCATTCCCAATGGGATTTTTCAATGCCACCCACTCTCCAGACAGAGAGAAAATGGGGATTCACCACCCCGGCAAAGGCCAAGGAATCAAAACAAGGAGGAAAAAATACAAACAGATCTCTCAAAAGAAGGGGAGAAATAAAAATGATCAAGCCTAACCTAACCTGGAGGATTACATAAACCTCTCGAGGGACAGGCTGAGGCCTCGAGGGCTTCTGCCCACCCTCCGTGCTCCAACCACAGGTGTGCTGTGAGCCAGACCCCGAGGGGTCACCTCCTGCCCCCCCAAATTCAACCCCTAAGCCAACAGCAGAAGCTTCCTGAAGCTGAAATGGGGGAGTCAATAATCCTCACACACCACAAAAGCCTTTCCTTGGGCTGTGCCTGCTGGAGCTGCTCAGCCCTTCCTCGCCCTCCCGGGGGGGCTCGCTGGTACCCCAAGGCAGGCAGGGGAGGGCAATGCACCCAGGTTTGGGGGGGCATCCCCCGGGGGGGCTGCAGAGACACCCCCAGGGCA
>NW_008653348.1:645-8076 GCF_000695815.1 Acanthisitta chloris | reverse complement strand
CCGCGCTGGGGGCGGCAGGAGGGGTTTGGCTCCGGCGCTGAGCCCGGCAGAGGGAAAAGCAAGCGGTGGTGCAGTCAGTGCTGAGCTGCAACCCGACCCCGGGCTGAAAAGCTTTTCGTAGAATCATCAAGGTTGGAAAAGACCTTTAAGATTGATCAACCGCCAACCTGCCACTCCGCTTCAAGCGCTAAACTCTAAGCCACGTCATCCAGCGTCAGATCCAGGTGCCTCTTAAACGCTTCCAGGGATGATAACTCCACCAACCCTGGGCAAACTATTCCAGAGCCTGACCACCCTAACTGTGAAAAAAGTGTTCCTAACACCTACGCTGAATCTCCCCTGTCTCAGCTTATGGCCATTCCCTCTAGTCCTCTCACTGCAGGCGTGGCGGAAGTGACCATCCCCCTCCTCTCTGCGACCTGTAAGCAGTTGTAGAGAGCCATGAGGTCCATCCCTTTTCCAGAAAAGCTGAAAGTGCTCTTTAATTACAGGTTTCCTCTCACAAGACCTGATCTTTGCAAGAAGTGGGAAGCTGCCGTTAGAAGGAAAAACTTCAAGCCAACCAAGTACAGCAGCATCTGTTCAGAACACTTTACTCCTGATTGCTTCAAAAGGGAATGCAATAACAAGCTGCTGAAAGAAAATGCTGTGCCCACAATATTTTGTTACACTGAACCCAGTGAAAAGGTAAACCCAGAGCACCTGTGGCTGCAGGTGCCAAACACACGTGTGTCACTGGTGTGAGCGTGGCAGGGCTTGGCATGGGGAGCAGCAGGGAGAGGATGCAGGCTGAGAAGGAAGGATGTGGAGCCTGGGGTCATGAGGAGGGCTGTGGGGGCACCTTTGGTGGCACATGCCCAACAGCGGTTCCCATTTGCTGTGACAAGAGCAGAGGTATAGGCTGTCCCAGGCTTGGGAGCACAGACAGCGCTGCAGGCAGGCAGTCGCTCTGATCTGCTCATGTTTGCACGCACAGCAGCCATGTGCTGAATTGAAGTGAGAAGGTATTGCTCTGCAGTTAAGCTGTTCAGCAATATTGCTGGCACATTTGGAGTTCGAGAGAGCTTCAGTGGTGGTTGAGAATGGCACTGTACTCTCACACCTTGACTAATGGCTTCTGCAGGTGTTGAAGAGATGATGGATGTTAGTTGTGAAACTCAGCTGTCTCTTCAAAAGGGCTCTGTGCTCTGACTTTGCAGAGTTAAAGTGAGATGCAGAGGGGCAAAACCTTAGGTGCACCCACTATGTGTCTGTCCTGGTCCCATCTGTGCGATGTATTCCTTCCTTCCTTCTGTGCAACCCTGAGATGCAAGTCAGTTTTGAGTTCTTTCTTCTTGATGTACTAACTGCAAGACAAGAATGGCAGAGGTTGACTCCTAACTCCTATAAAGGATATAAAATACTTGATCCCTCATCACTCTGCCATAGGGGAAGTGGCAAAGGAGAGAATAGTAGACATAGTAGGGCTAGGGTG
Organism: Acanthisitta chloris; assembly: GCF_000695815.1. Lineage (NCBI taxonomy): Eukaryota > Metazoa > Chordata > Aves > Passeriformes > Acanthisittidae > Acanthisitta > Acanthisitta chloris. The sequence continues at coordinate 6,602 of NW_008653348.1, read as the reverse complement.
CAAAAGACTGTAGTGGGATGAAGTGCACAGAAGGAAACTCAGACTTTGGCCTGTTTGATTTTTCCTCTTTATATACAATATTGGATTGATTCAGAAGTAAAAAGGGAATGTCTTTGTAAAATGAAAAGTGGGTAATAACAGAGAAGAGAATATAAGCAGAATGTGTATATGGAGACAGACAATTTCCAGGTAAACATGGCTATATCTTTGGTTTGATTACATTTCCCTGCTTATCTGTACAACACACATTTTGTTTGTTGTGGGTAAGAGTTGCAGAATTTTTTAGTCTGAAAGCTGAATGGGTGTGTAGAACAGTCTGCAACAGTGCAGTTGGTGCAGCGGGATTAGCTGTGAGCCATGTTCCCTGTTTTTTGTCGTGCCTGGATCCACAAAAACAGAGAAGAGTGACATTTAGTTATGAAGGATTTAGTCCTATTCCTATTTGTCTCATGGCACTTGAAAATAACTGCCACATATCTTCAAGAAATAATGCAGTAACAAAGGATTGTAGTAGTGACTTTGGAATTGAATCCACACCAGTTTTGAAATGCAGGTTTCTGTCTTTTGCACTGTGTAATTTGATAGACTTTCTTTTGTTTTATGTATGTCTTAGGAGAACCACTTATTGGCTGTAAGAAGTGATTAATGTTCACTGGTGGTGTCTCAGGGGTACCAAAAATCGGTTCTCTGTGATACATTGTGACAATAGCTACGTGTTTATGGAGGGAGCATGTGCTCAAGAACTGCAAAGAGAAGTCTCTATGAATTCAGTCCAGCAATGATCTGATTTTTGTTTATGCTTCCAACACGGATGAATTTTTCTTTACCAGTTACATCTTCACTTTGTTTAGCAGAAAAATTTGATCATGACAGCTGATAGGATGAAGCTCTTTAGAATGTTCATGTGTGAATTAGGCTAACAGCAGCAGTTTCTTATAATTGTGAAGTAAGACTAATAGTTGTCTGGTTTTGTACTTTTGTGTGATCGGTAATGTTTGAGTGCATATGAAACTTCACCTCAACATCCATCACCAATCTGCCTTTTCAGTTACTGTCTGTCAAGTCTTATAGTTGCTACAAGGTACAGCTAGACCCCCAAGTATTAGCTTGTTTGCACGTTAAGTCAGGAAGTTAATGACTTGACCTTCAGATCTGATGAGCTAGATATTTTTAGATGATGAGGTTTGTCAGCTCTTCTTCTGCAACATTGTCCCTGTCCTTATGTTCTTCTGTGTAGTAATAGTATTTGCAACAGGTAAGTAGGCAGAAAAATTGTTTCAGTGTCTCTTTCATTGAGAATGTCTTAAGCTTTATTTTTGACAGGCAATATGCAAGCTCCTTTGTTTCAACAGTGCACTTCCAATCATCACGTGCACAGAAGCATTTTTTTATTATACTGCATTTCTTTGGGGAAGAAAGAATCTGGTTCTCTGCTCTGGCTTATACTCAAGTGGTGAGGGATCTGTTTTGTCTTGAACTGTACAAGTGAACCTATCAAGAGCAATATGATAAAAACTGCAGTTTTTATCTTCAAAAAAGCCTGCAGTGGAGTTGAGCCAATTACCACTTCCTTCTTCATCGCACCTGCCAGCCATGCAGTCCTGTTTCTCAACACAAGCCAGCAATGTCTGCTTGCAGCTCACAAGGCCAACCATATCCTGGGCTGCACCTAAAGCAGTGTGGCCAGCAGGCCAAGAAAGGTGATTCTCCCACTCCATCCTGCTGTTGTGAGACCCCACCTGGAGTACTGCATCCAGCTCTGGTGTCCCCAGCATAAGAAGGATGTGGACCTGTTGGAGGCAGTCCAGAGGAGGCCACAAAGATGATCAGAGGGCTGGAGCACCTCACATAAGTAGAGAGGCTGAGAGTTGGGGTTGTCAGCTTGGAGAAGAGAGGGCTTCAGGGAGACCTTACAGCACCTTCCAGTACCTGAAGGGAGCCTACAAGAAGGCTGGAAAGGGATTATTTACACGGACACATAGTGAGAGGCCAAGAGGGAATGGCCTTAAACTGAAAGGGAGTAGGTTTAGATTAGGTATTAGGTAGAAATTCTGCACTGTGAGGGTGGTGAAGCTCTGGAACAGGTTGTCCAGAGTAGCTGTGGATGCCTCATCCCTGGGAGTGTTCAAGGCCAGGCTGAAGGGAGCTCTGAACAACCTGTTCCAGTGGAAGCTGTCCCTGCCCATGGCAGAGAGGGGTTGAAACTGGATGGTCTCTGGTGTTCCTTCCAACTCAAACTGTTCTGTACATCTTATGATCCTCACTTGTTCCACGTGCTAGGGCAGGTGTAGGCCATACCTTGTGTTGCATTGCTTTGGCTTTTGGCAATGGACAGAAGGTTTCTGCTGTGATGGTGGGAGAGTGAGTAGCTTTCCATCATCATAGCAACTATGAGCAAAGAGTAAATACCAAGGATCAGAGAACTTCTTTGCCGTTGAGCTGTTTGTTTTGGTTCATCCTGTCTCTTGAAATTAAACCCTTATGCTACAGCCCAAAGCCAGTGACAGAGTCCCTTCCAGTTGTTGAGAAGACAGGCCTTGCTTTGCCTACCTCTCTGCTCTGCCAGCTTATCAGCCCCCTCAGCAGTCGACCCTTATTATACCTCAGCAAAAGACTGTGCAGTTCTGCTATGTTTTGACTGAGTTAGCCAATAGGTTCAATTATGTAGCAATAAGATGCAGCAAAAAGAAGCGACAGAGGGAATGGGAGGCAAGTTACTAGGTCATCTAACTCCGATTTACAGAACTGCAGCATGTGTTGTTGCTTCTTGACTAATTGCGGATATGTATTTGACCTAAGTCTTCAAATAAGAGTAATTGCTACATTATTCAATTTTTTGTTTATTTGAGACATCAAGGGCTTGGGTTTCAGGTAACCCTTAAAAAGAAGCTGCTTTAAAATATCTCCAGTGGAGAAACCAGACAAAACAGGCCCAGATCTGTTTGTCAGTTCAGAAAATTTAGGCTTTGAGGTTTATTTTATTTATTTATATCCTGATTGTTTGTATTATTCTGGGGCTGTGGTAAGGGAGCTGTATTGTAAACAATGTTAAGCATGACAATTTACTTTTTTTTTCTTGTTCTTTCTAGTCTGAAGAATGTGAAGAGCCAGAAGAGCCACTACCACCTCCTCCGCTGCCGCCACCACCACCGCCTCCACCGCCGCCGCCGCCGCCAGCAGCTTCGGTACTGCCACCAGCTCCATCAACGCCTCCTTTCCATTTGTCTCAAGTAGATGCCAGATTTGTAGATCCGAGTATTGGATTACTGATGCCTCCTCTCCAGACCCCTAGTAACCTTGCTGTTTTTTGTGATCATAACTATACTGTAGAGGATTCAGTTCATCAGCGGAAAAGAATTCAGCAGCTGGAGGAGCAAGTCGAAAAACTGCGGAAGAAGCTCAAGACTGCACAGCAGCGATGCCGACGTCAGGAAAGACAAATTGAAAAACTGAGAGAGATTGTTCAGTTGCAGAAAGATAAAGACACAGTGACAGGAAAAGGCTATGTGATTCTGCCTAATGACTATTTTGAAGTTGTAGAAGTACCTGCCTAGAAGTCATGAACATCAGTTTTTGCTTCGGTAGGCCAAGAAATGTAGTCTAAAAACTAAATTCTTTTTAATTCTGTATGTAAGACTCTCCAGAATTCTAAACCAGTGAATAAGCAGTCACACAAATGAGATCATATTTTTTCCTCATTGTCATTTCAGTGTGATAGACTTTTAATATATTTAAGATGCAAGCACTGCAGAATTAGAATATGCAATGAATTTACAAAACATGAATTGTTTTACAGAAGGAAAAGGATGCAAGGCTGAATACACTTAGAACTTTTTTGTTTTGTTTTTTACAATGTCTGTCTTACGCTTAAAGGGGATGGGAACTGAATGTGGCTGAGAGCGAAGGTGAGGTGTTGTGTACCTAGTACTCTTTTAAGGTGTTTAATGTCAGCTTTGGAGATCCCCAGTAAGTAGTTTTCACTGACTTTTGAAAGAGCAGAATTAGGTCAGGTAACAACATCTGCAAGTGCTGCAGAAAGATAGATAAGGTACACATTTCAGTCTGGGAAAACTTCCAGCCTCACTTTGCTATGCATTCGAAGTACTGCAGAAAGTCTAACTCCTGGATCTTTTTGGTGAGGTATGTAAATGAACCACTTCTTTTGGAGGAACCATTTGCCATATGTATGTTTTGAGGGACATGAGGAGAATTCATCAACAGAGTTGACTAGAGCTGTAGAATAGGCTTTTGTTTTGACAGCACGTAAAAATACTCTTGAAGTGCAGGGCTGAAGTGAACATGTACGTTACTGCACTGTTGGCAGGATCAAGAAGGCGGCATACTCTTTATAGTGCCTGCATCACGGAAGTCCCCTGATAATACACAGTCCCCAGTCTGTTGTATTCTCATGTTCCCATAAACATTGTAACAGGTAGAGTGTTGTATTTGTTCTCGAAATTATTTGTCTTAACTCACACCTCAACTATCTGTAGCTTAGGAAATAAAGAAGGTTTTTTCCTTATCCTGGGAGTCAGACACTTGTGACTTTCAAATAATCATAGAATTTAAGGGTTGGAATGGACCTTACAGGTCATCTAGTCCCAGACCCCCACTGCCATGGGCAGGGACACCTCCTCCCTAGATCAGGTTGCTCAAGGCCTCATCCAGTCTGGCTTTGAGCACTGCCAGGGTTGGGGCTGTCCTGGGCAACCTGTTCCAGTGTCTCACCACCCTCACAGTAAAAAACTTTTTCCTAATATCTAACCTAAACTTCCCCTCCTTCAGTTTGAACCCATTACCCCTTGTCCTATCATTGCAGTTCCTAAGAGTTCCTCTCCGGCTCCCTTGTAGGTCTCTACTCAGTCTTCTGTCCTCCAGGCCAAACAGCCCCAACTTCCTCAGCCTGTCCTTGTAGAGGAGGTGCTCCAGTCTTATCAACTTCATGACCCTCTTCTGAACTTGCTCCAAACAGTTCCATGTCCTTCTTATGTTGATGGCACTAGAACTGCATGAAACCATTTCAGTGTACTCTGATTTTCTTTCTTTCTTTCCTTTTGTTTTATTTTCACTTCCCAAAAGGCATCCACCAAAGGACAATTAAGGAATTAGACTTTGGAGTTGTTTGGTGCTAGACTGGTTTATAATATCTCAAATGCTGCTGCCTCTCCTTCAGCCTTATTAAGACTCTTTCTAGAAATTAATTTAGCATGACAAAGTACTGCAGCAGTTTGTACTTACTTTTTAATAATTTATTTAGTCAATGAGCTCATTCAAAAATCACAGAAAATGGCATCTTGCTAACCTTGTTGTAGCCTTCACAGCTGAAATTCCTGGATATATTAGATGTGAGGAAAATCGATTTTCCTCAGTCTATGTCAAACTTGTGTGCAGTGTGGATTCTAGCTCTGATGTTAAACAAGTCTTGTTCATGATGGCTTTAAAAACTGACCTTAATATCACATTAGCATGACATTTTGAAATGTTTCGGACCAGTCTCGATAATTCTGACCTCACTCACGCCACATGTCTATTTTCCCCAACATTTTGTTGACTTAAGGGGAGCAAAAAAATGCTGATGCTTCCTTTTGTGTACACTTACTACTTAATTAAAAATTAAAAAAGCAAATGGTGCGTAAGATTTTTGATTACTATCTGTTGTCTTTTCCCAGGATTTTGCCAAAACTATCTTGACATTTTGTATCTTTTTCTAGTAGTTCCCTGGTTTAGATGCTGGGATTTTCTCACAGTGTTTCCAAGTCTTGTTCCTGTTACACTTTATGCTTAAAATAAACTTGAAATTGCTAAAATTCAAAAGTCATGAGGAAAAGGCATTTAAACAACTGTTGCTATGCTGTTGGCATGTGTGACCAGATAGCAGATTGAGTCTGTTTTCTTTGCAAGATACTCTCTCTTCTTACTCTCCAGGAATTTCAAGTGTGACTTCCTGAGGCACGGTG
>NW_008653348.1:0-608 GCF_000695815.1 Acanthisitta chloris | reverse complement strand
TCCCTGCCACTGCCTCTGACCCTGACATTTGGCTTTGTTCTCCCACTTTCACCCCTCTCATGTCCACCAGTTCTGGGGCTGTTTGTGCCCTTCTGTGAGGCACTTGAGCTCACTGAAGTGGCAGGTTTGGTGCATAGTGGAGAGGCAGAGGAAGGCCTCCGCCAGCTGCCTGTAGAATAAACCATCACCCTCCTTGTCCTGACTGGGTGGTCTGTAGCAGACTCCCACCAAGATGCCAGCCTTGTTGTCCTTCCCCCGATTCTGACCCACAGTCACTCAACCCTTTTGTTACTGACCTCAAGCTCTACAGAGTCAAGAGACTCTCTGACATACAGAGCCACCCCTCCACCCCTCCTACCTTGCCTATCCCTTCTGAAGAGCTTGTAGCCATCCATGGCAGCACTCCAGTCATGTGAGTCATCCCACCACGTTTCTGTGATGGAGACTACCTGCGTCCCGATGGCCTCCAGCTCCTCGTGTTTGTTAGCCATGCTGTGTGCGTTAGTGTACATGTGCTTCAGCTGGGCTGATGACTTAACTCCTAACTCTGGCTGAGCACCCTGAGGCTCATCTCTAGAAAACCTGGTTTCCAGCCCTTCATCCTTCAA
>NW_008653347.1:0-4801 GCF_000695815.1 Acanthisitta chloris | reverse complement strand
TATATATATTACAAACTAATATGGGTGAGCAAATCATGTTCATTCTGATTATTTATACAGTATTTTCATCTTTCGTACTAGATGGATGGAACAGAGATGTGTCTTATCTAGATGATGAGTGTTTATTACAATGAAACCTTTAAGAGCACATGTAAAACCAATAATAACTAAGGTTTTGTACTTTAGAAACAATTCTTCTCTTAAAGACTAATATAGAATGGGAGCTGCAAGGAGACAGGACACTTACAAGAGCTATAAATCTTGATCAGAATGTAAAATTTAATAGGGTTAGAGTAATATAGACTGAAAAGCTACTATTCTAAATTTACTCATTGGTACATAATATTCTGAAATATGGTAATGACTTTATACTAGAAAATGCTGGAGTCATGAAAAGCAGTGCTCTTTATTTACAGTGGGGTTTTATTGTAATTTCTTTTTGTGCTGCGTTTGATAACATTTCAGAAATCTTTCTGTTTGCATAGTACTAATAGTGAGCAGCAAAAAAAAGGCTGTGATTTCTAATATTTCCTGTAAGGAATGAGTGATAACAGTATGTCATGGTTTAACCCCAGCCAGCAGCCAAGAAACACACAGCCACTCCCACTCCCTTCTTCCCCCACCCTGGTGGAATGGGGAGGAGAAACAAAAGTAAAATATAGAGGTTGAGATAAGAACAGTTTAATAATGGAGACCAAAATGAGATAAAATACTATTGGAATACACACAGGGGAAGAAAAACCAAAATCCAACAAAACCAAACCAGTGATGCACAATATAATTGCTAACCACCCTGGGACCAATGCCACCCCTGTTCCCAAACCCGGACCGTCGCCCCAGGAATTCCCTCCCCAGTTTATATACTGCACATGATGTTCTGTGGGGTGGAATATCCCTCTGGCTAGTTCAGCTCACCTGTGCCAGTTGTGCTCCCTCCCAGTCTCTTGTGTACCTTCTCACTGGCAGAGCATGAGGCATAAGAAAGATGTCCTTGCTTTAAGATAACCACAACCAAAACATCAACATTATTCCCATTCTAAATCCAAACATAGCATGCTACCAGCTACTGAGAAGAAATAGCTTCATCTCAGCCAAACCCAGCACATACAGTAAGAGCATAATAATACACTGAATAATAATCATAGGATCATAAAAGGGTCTGAGTTGGAAGTGAGCTTAAAGATCATCTAGTTCCAAGCCCCTGCTGCAGACAGGGATAACTTCCACCAGCCCAGGCTGCTCAAAGCCCCATCCAGCCTGGCCTGGAACATTTCCAGGGATGAAGCATCCACAGTTTCTTTGGGCAACCTGTTCTGTATCACACCACCCTCACAGTCAAGAACTTCTTCCTGGTAGCCAATCTAAAATTGCTTCCAGTTTAAAGCCATTGCCCTCTGTCCTATCCCTCCATGCTCTTGGGCGCTCCAGCCCTGTGACCGACCTCATGCTATAATGAGTATTTTATCATAAAGCATAATAACAAGGCAAAACACAGAAAGTGGCACTGTGTGGGTCCCTGCAGGCACACAGCAGTATGGGCAGCTCCCACGGGGAGGCAGCTCAGGACTTCCACAGCATCCGCAGCGACTCCAGGGAGTGGCTCTCCCCAACTGTGCATTTGATTTCCTTATTTTTGTGCGAGTTAACAAGGAGAAATTTTTTTTTATTTCTGTAGTGAATTTTTTTTTTGCCTACTTAATCTCTTAAACTCTAAAACTGATTCGTGTTAATATTAATAATTTAAGGGAAATAAGCTGTTTCACGGTCTAATCACACCAGCATTGAGAAGTGACAGTTGCCTCTGAATAAAGGATGGCTTGATTGGCAGGATTACCTTCAGGCAAGGGGAGATCTGGAGAAGTGGAATAGTGTGAAACTTCATCTCTCTCCCATGCTGTTCGGATTATTTATCAAAGTATGTGAAGATCAAAAAAAAAAAAAAAAATCAAGGGAAATGCATGCATGTAAATTATTAACAGCCTGCCTCAGAGGAAGAGCAGATTTCCTTCATACTGTATTAACTATAACAAATTTTATTACATATTCAAAGGAAAAGAAATAGGAGTTACAATTCTAACATGGCAGTAGATAATGTGTGCAATAATCTCATCAGAAACTATTATCTAGAAAATAACACTGTAAATATAAAAAAATACTAAGTGTCAAGAAAACATCTGACATTCAGGGAATTGCTTGTTTATTTTTGAGTTAGAATGTTGACTCCTGTGGATGGAATACTTGCTCCAGCCCAAACGATGATATTCGGGTGAGCCATTTGGAATTGAGATCTCTCACACAGGCCACCAACAAGAAGAAAGACCAGTTCATGAAGCAGCAGCACAAAAGCAAATCTTTATTTGCTGTTGCTCAGCAACCATTGCGAAAGGCCCATTTTTCATTTTTGCCTTAACTTGACTTGACAGGAAAATGATAATAAATATGAGATTATTATCACAGGGTATAGATTATTTTGAACAGATGAACAGATATGTCAAAGAGAGGCATGTAATTTGGTACTCTTGAAAGGGAGAACATTAGAGAATCTGACAATAGAGTTGTAGGTTCATTACTACCTTGCAGTTCATGCACAATTTCTGAAAAAAACCCTACAAAACATTATTCTGCCTCTAGTTTCTCCATGTGGTCCTTTAAAATGAATCATTTGGTGTTATTCAGCCTGTTGTTATCTGTGTCAACTTCTAGTTTCAATACTATGAAAAAAAATCATTCTCTGGTTGCTATGCAACAGAAATTAAAAGCTAAAATATGTTTTAGTTCGTTTGCTAAATGGATATGTGCCTGACTAAATAAACAGTAACCAGGTGACTAATGTAGCATCTAATTAAAAGAGTAATCAAGGTATTAATGAAATAGTCTATGCGAGTCATGATAAATAAATCCATCAGTTTGGATCTAAAATGGCTAAGATTTTTAATACATGCAGAGATTTTTTAATATGGGCAGACATTAGCACAATGTGTAATTGTCAGTTCTTTTACAGATACACTGATTGCTCCTGCAACTAATTTCAAGCAAAATGTTTCACAGGCCCCTTGCGCTTAGCTAAATGCCTAACTTTGGAAATAAAGTGAGGTCCATGGGATCTGAAACAAGCTGGATTCTTCATCCTTCTTTCCTGCAGGGCAGCAAAGTCCTCCCTGCTTTTGGGGTGCCTGCTTCTGGAAGTCAATGCCTGCCAGCTGTCACAGCTGGGCATTAGGGCTGCAGGACAGAGGCTATTTCAAGTGACTGTCCAGGGATCCATCTCTTGCTGCATTCCCTTTCCCACACTCCAGAGGAGGCAGCCTGGATGGAAGTGTGATGTGAGGAGGTGTGTGTGTGCTCTGCTTCAGGCTGGAGACAAGCACTGTCACCGAGCTGACACTTGGTGCACAGTGATGCTGCTCAACAAGAAGAGGTTTTGGCTGCCAACTTCTTCTGCCTCAGGGAAGTGACCACTTATAGATTGTAAGGAATGTAAGCATTCTCCTCCTGTGCTAACAGCACTTCCTACATGGCACATGCTTGTTTTAAAACCCAGTGATTTCACAAGTTTCACGTGGACTCAGTTGATGATTCAGGAATTGAAAGAGTTCTTAGTCTTGTTTTCAGCAATTTTAGTCATGCTATGTACATTTTTAAAGCAATACAGAATAGCATTATTTATACATGATATAACATATCTTGTTTTTCCTCCTATAGTCTTCAAACTGTGTAAAAAACAGGTAAATAGTTTATTCAAAATCAGGAAAAGCTGTAAGTCAAATACATGTGGCAGAAAATGTGATGTCTCAATTTTGAATATAAACAGATCCTGTGAAAGGTAGGATGAATGAAGAAGATTCTATGTGAAAAAATGTTAGCAAAAGACATAAATCCTACTTTTAAAAGAGTGAATTTTTACATATGTTAAATAAAATCTGAATGACATCATACTTGTCTTAAAAATGACAATGCTGCAAAGTCCAAGGAGAAGTGAGAAGTTTTATGGAAATTACAGTTGGTTTTCTGTTTGTTTGCACAATGAAGCAGCACATGCTGTGCTCCTTCCACAGACTGAAAGTAAATTACTTCAGTCACACACCTCTGTCATCTGAACAGCCAATGACACTAAGAAATATTATGCTACTCCAAATGCCAACCAGAAAGATATAAATTAAGCTCTTAACAAGACACATTGTTTGGTTTGAAGAAGACCTCAAACAAATGGAATGGGGAATACAACAGAATTCAAGGCACTGAATCCAACTATTTCCAAAATAAGTTTTGAGGAGAAACAGAAAGCAGCATTTTCTGATGTATTAAAGAAATCCTTTCTTATCAAAGTGTAAATATAGTCTGTTTTGTGATAAATTCTGCTGAGTGGCCTGTGTAACTCTTGATTGCTCTGGATGAAGTGTGACATACACCTGTTGTTGACCGTGACTGTGAGTAAATATGCAGCTCTCAGCACTGGCTGCAAAAACATTGTTGGAGAGAACAAGTCAGCAGTGTCATGGGAGAGTGCTTTAGGATCAACAAGTCCAAACTTTCACCTGTCCCTCTGCTGTAACCCCAACCCTACCCTCCAGCGCCAGCTCCGAGTGCCTCCAAACAGCTCCAGGGATGGGGACTCCACCACCTCCCTGGGCACCCTATTCCCGTGCCCGAGCAGGGAAAACATTTCTCCTAACACCCAGACTTTTTTCTAACACCTATTCTGGCTCCCTCAGCTGACAGGCATTCCCTCTAGCGCTCTGCCCGCCGGGCTGTGCTGGGGAGCGACCCCGGCCCGGAGCGCTGCGCCTGCTCCTAGACGTGC
>NW_008653346.1:0-2154 GCF_000695815.1 Acanthisitta chloris | reverse complement strand
GGGGGCTGTGGGCAATGCTCTGCCCCCAACCTGCACCTGCTCCGTCAGCCAAAACTGGCGAATAAAGGATTTTAGCTGCTTTGATTGATGGAAAAATGTGACCTCGATGGGGATGGGGACGCTGCATTCCTCTGCCTGCTCTTTGCAACCCCCGTGCCTGCTCCCTGCCTGTGCCCTGCATCCCCTGTCTGCTCCCTGCTCCCTGCCAGCTCCCTGTATCCCCCCCCCACTCCCTGTTTGTGCCCTGCCAGCTCCCTGTATCCCCTCCCTGCTCCCTGCCTGTGCCCTGCCTGTGCCCTGCATCCCCTGTCTGCTCCCTGCTCCCTGCCAGCTCCCTGTATCCCCCCCCCACTCCCTGTTTGTGCCCTGCCAGCTCCCTGTATCCCCTCCCTGCTCCCTGCCTGTGCCCTGCCTGTGCCCTGCATCCCCTGTCTGCTCCCTGCTCCCTGCCAGCTCCCTGTATCCCCCCCCCACTCCCTGTTTGTGCCCTGCCAGCTCCCTGTATCCCCTCCCTGCTCCCTGCCTGTGCCCTGCCTGTGCCCTGCATCCCCTGTCTGCTCCCTGCTCCCTGCCTGCTCCCTGTATCCCCTCCCTGCTCCCTGCCTGTGCCCTGCCTGTGCCCTGCATCCCCTGTCTGCTCCCTGCTCCCTGCCTGCTCCCTGTATCCCCTCCCTGCTCCCTGCCTGTGCCCTGCCTGTGCCCTGCATCCCCTGTCTGCTCCCTGCTCCCTGCCTGCTCCCTGTATCCCCTCCCTGCTCCCTGTTTGTGCCCTGCCAGCACTCTGCATCCCCCTTGCCTACTCCCTGCCTGCTCCCTGTATCCCTGTGCCTGCACCCTGCATCCCCCTGCCTGCTCCCTGCTCCCTGTCTGCTCCCTGTATCCCCTCTGCCTGCTCCCTGCCATACTGAGCCACATCACACCGTACCATGCCAAAACACCCCACACCATGCCATGCCATGCCAAAACACCCCACACCATGCCATGCCATGCCAAAACACACCACACCATGCCTAAACATGCAATACCCTGCCAACTCATGCCATACCATGCCAAAACATGTCCAAACACACCATGCCATGCATTATCATGCCGAAACAAGCCATACCATGCCACACCATGCCATACCATGCCAAAACACTCCACACCATGCCATACCATGCCAAAACCTGTCCAAGCACACTATGCCATGCATTACCATGCCAAAACATGCCATACCATGCCATGCCATGCCACATCATGCCAAAGCATGCCACACTATACTATGCCATGCCAGGCCAAAACATGACATATCATGCCAAGACACCTCATACCATGCCAAAACATGCCAAGCACACCATGCCATGCATTACCATGCCACACTATACCATGCCATGCCATATCATGCCACACTATACCATGCCATGCTAAAGCATGCCATACCAGGCCAAAACATGGCATATCACACCAAAACACACTGTACCATGCCAAAACATGTCCAAACCCACCATGCCATGCATTACCATGCCACACTATGCCAAAACACCCCACACCATGCCATACCATGCCAAAACATGCCACATTATACCATGCCATGCCAAAGCATGCCATACCACGCCGAAACATGGCATATCATGCCGAAACATGGCATATCATGCCATAACATGCCATACCATGCCAAAACATGTCCAAACACACCATGCCATGCATTACCATGCCAAAACACCCCACACCATGCCACACTATGCCAAAACATGCCACGCTATACCCTGTCATGCCAAAGCATGCTGTACTAGGCCAAAACATGGCATATCATGCCAAGACACCTCATACCATGCCAAAATATGGCATATCATGCCAAAACATGCCATACCATGCCAAAACATGTCCAAACACACCATGCCATGCATTACTATGTCAAAATATGCCATACCATGCCAAACCACAGCACAACATCCCACCCCATGCCACCCCGAGCTGTACCACTGTGTCCTTTCCCATATCCCTGCCCAGTGCCATCCCATCCTATACCATCCCACGCCACCCTGAGCTGTATCACCCTGTCCTTCCCCATACCCCCTGCCCAGTGCCATCCCATCCCACCCCACACCACCCTGAGCTATATCACCCTGTCCTGTCCCGTGCCTCCCGTCCCGTGCCATCCCATCCCATCCCATC
>NW_008653345.1:21058-64196 GCF_000695815.1 Acanthisitta chloris | reverse complement strand
TATCTAGACATAATACTTAATGGCTTGATATAAAATATTTACCAACCATTTTTTTCATCCTTCTCCCCAACTTTTTCTTTTCATAAGCTCTTCTGCATAAACATTCTGTTCATTGAAAACCCTCCAGAAAATAGATACTTATTCTATAGGTACATTTATTCCAAGGTGGAAATCTCCGTTTAAACTTTCTCAGAAAACACATGAGAACCCAAGATGAGTAAGAAACACCTATTTAAAAAGTCATTAAAAGTGAGGGAGTAGCAGCAGATCTATTTGTTTTGATGGATGCCAACAACATCTAAAGGAAAGAAGAAACCCATAAAAGAAGACTTAGAACCTCAAGGAAGGTTGGAACCTGGATTATAGTGATTGGTCATTTTGTCAGTGGTTTGCATGTGGTGGGTACAATAAGTGCTCATTTTGGTAACCTGCAATCCATTACCATAAGCACACAAGAGAAAAATTCAATTCCCAGTTTAGTATGATAGGAATTATAGCAGAGGTTTATAGCAATGCCAGATTTACAACAGTCCCAGACTGTTAGCCAAGGTCTGAGAGAGAGAATAGCCTAAGCATTGCATAATCTATCTCTGAGATAGATGTGGGCCCACTTTAGCATAATGAGTACAGACAGGAGTTGACATAATGCCTCAGCACTTCACAAGTAGATAGGTGTTAGTAAGCAGTGCTGATGAGCTCATCCTCTAAATGATTTTAGTTCTTCAGCATAGTGTACAATTTAGTGACATCCATACACCAAAATTCAGAAGGTAATTGGCTAGATATTATGGCCTTCATATTATGCGTAGGGAAATCAGCATCAAGAGAAAGCAAAGGCACCTGTTCAAGTTGGCTCACACAGAGGTGGAAGCAGGAGCAGTAGTTAGAGTCATGCTGAGCCCATTAGATCAAATGTATGTGAACATCTCTTGAGTCATTACATGCTTGTAGAGCACAGCTACATAAATCTGGGATGACTCCCCATCTGTGAGTTTGGGTGGGGGACAATGAAACTTCTTGTTCTGAAATATTGTTGGGGGTTCTGACATGGTTTCTGGACTTTACCTTCTTCCCCTGAAGTTTTCTCTTAAAGGACAGAGAAGCATGAGCCTCTGTGGAGCAGTTTTCTCTGGCACATTCCCTTTCATCCTTCCACACATACCATTTCATGATAAGCTGCTTTTCCTGATGCTCTCACCATTTCTTAGTGATGGCATCCCAGTGCCAAACTCTCCAATTACCCAGCATAGCTGTCCTGCTGCCTCAGACCTCTACCCTGCACCAAGTGGGAGGCTACCTCTGCTTCAGGTACTAAGTCTGAAATGATGGTGTGGGAAGGAGGGAAATCATCTGTTGCATCCAGATTATTCTGAAACACAGTACCAGGAGATATAAGCACATGGAGTTCATCTTGGTCATTCTGTCTTCCCTGCAACTCTCTTTCTCCTCTGACTCTTGTGTCATATGGTATTATTAGGAACAGAATACTTCAAATGCCTTTCTGCAAAAGCCAGAAAGGAACAGGCAGCCCAGGGGCATGGTGCAGTTACCATCCCTGGAGGTGTTTAAAAGGCAGCAGATGTGTGGGACATGGTTTAGTGGTGGGCTTGGCAATGCTGGGTTGACAGTTAGACTTGATGTTCTTAAAGGTCTTTTCCAACCTAAATGATTAAATGATTCTATAAAAGGAAGTTGAAACAGGTACAGCAAAAAGTGGAAATCTGAAGAAATCAATGCAGGGAGAGCCTGGGGGCTCTAAAAATCATAGTAGGAATTTAAGAGCATAGAATTTCACTGTCCATGTCAAGCTCCTAACTGTCCAAAGTACAGTACATTAGATATACAAAGGAAGTGTCTGCCTGGGCCAGACAGCTGAATCAATATTAAAAGTGATCAAGTAGAAAATGTTTAACTGCACTTTGAATAGCTAATTTAAGGGAGATGAATCTTATCCTTAGGGCCACATTTTGCATCCTTTCTTCCTTCAGAGTAGTACATTGCTTAATCCAAAATGACTATTTGTGAAGTATATATCTTTGTAAAATGAGCAAGGGTATTACAAGATGACACAAACTATATAACTCCAGAGCCAGGGAGTAGCTTTTACTGTATGCAGAACAGGCTTTGATTGTGCTGTTAGGCACTACTGAATATACAAATATTAAGTAGGGAGTAAATAAGCAGTCTAAGCAAGCAAAGAATTGTGATCTAATTATTTGTTGCTGAGTTCTCCTAATGACAAAATACCAAGTAAGGAAAGATGAATTTTTTTCTTCCCTTAATCTTTTTGATTGATTTTTTTTTGCTAAACCTTTACACTTGAAAAATCCTGCTATATTCTTATACATACTAAAGGACATGGTACAACTGAAAAAAAGACCTTTGTTATCATGACAAATGGTTTACAGGAGCCTAACAGTGTGAATGTTTTATGATCTCATCAGCCTGATTACAATGCTCTGTGTGCTATAGTCAGGGTTAGAGCACCAAATTTAGTGCTGCACGGAACATTGGATTTACTACTGAACAATGACATTGCACATAAAATTTATAGTGCAATTTACAAGTGATTTTTAAATACAAAAATCAAAATATCATAAAAGAATAAAAATACATGTTTTCTTACCTTTTATTACTTAAGAAATTAACCAGTAATAACCAATAATCAAGTCAGTCTACATACAATAGAAATCTTGTGTGGATAATGAATTTCACAGTTTAGACATATACTGTACTATTCACTGCCAAATGCTGCAATTTTACCCTTTCTCCCAGTTGTCAATGTAATTGAGGGAGAGCTTTTCGGTGATATGTTTCCTTCATCAACTTCTATCTTTAATATCATGTTAAGTACAAGGTCTTGTCTGCTAATCATATGTCATTATTATGAATATTAATAGTAGAAAGTCAGAACTTTTCTTATAAAACTCCATGTATATAATGAGCTCTGAACTGAAGTGCATCATATTTTCTCTGTTCAGATTTTCAGCAAGTACCAGCACTTTGACTGGGAAAAGTATACACACATGGCTTCTCTTCAGAAACACAACCATATCACGTATAAAATCTTTTCTTACATGTCACAAATCTAAAGAGGCTATTTAAGGGGAAAAAAAAAAGGGGGGAATCAGATAGTTACAAACATCTAGGTTACAAACAAAAGAATGAACAACATTTCATTATAACATGCTATGAACTCCTAGCAAATCTGCATCTCAGGGACTGTGCAGCATGATCCTCTGCCTACACAGGCCCAAGTAAAACTGGGAGGTCTTCCAAAAAAAGAACATGAAAGGATTACATGGATTCTGTACAAAGAAGGAGGGTTAGGCTTGCAAACCTCCTGAAATCTTTCCAACCTAAATTTTATGAATGAGGAGGTACATGCTTATTAGTCTGGATAAATGCAAACCTCCTGAAATCTTTCCAACCTGAATTTTATGAATGAGGAGGTTCATGCTTATTAGTCTGGATAAGGAGAAAGATATGCAGCAACCATCTACTAGATCACCAATAGCACAGAGGAAAAAGGTCTAGAATGATCACCACCTCTTCTGGTACAAGAGCTAAACTGTCCCAAATGAAAATTACAAGGTGAAAAATTCAGAATAAACAAAAGTAGATGGCTCGTCTCAGAGCTTGTAACAAAGCTGTAGGATTTTTGGCCACAGGATGCTGCAAATTAATACAAATTCAAGGACAGCCTGGGTATCTTCATGCAAGAGAAATCCTTTGAGTGTTACAAAAACCACAGAGAAAGCCCTTCTAGCTCAGTAACTTTCCAAATTATAAATGATTTGAGGCTGGGAAAGTAATGAAATATTAATATGCACTTGCCTCAACAGTACTATACTCTCCCTCAATCATTTGCATTTCCCCCCCAGACACTATTAGAGACAAGACACCAGGAGAGATAAATTTCTTCCTTGTCCAGTAGTCTTTTTGTTACATTTCCTTCCTTTGTCCTTAACATAAACCATTGACTTCCAATGTTTTAACCTGAATTTTGCTCATGAATCTTTCAGCATGCCTCTTTGTTTGTCCACTTTAAATTAAAACAAAATCCTGTCTCAACTTTGATCTGCAAGTGAAATGCACTTCCTTGAAGCAAATTTTTTAAAATCATTAGTATATTTTAATTACATTTCTGAATTTTCTTAGAAACCACTTACCTGTGATTATGCTGGTCTGACAGGTTTCCACAGTACACTACCTAAAGAGTACCTAAAGACTCCCACAGTTGTCAAGAAACACTACTCTGACACTGCTCATTCTTGCTCTTAGTGGAGTTTAAGTCAGAGTGAGTGTGACAAAAGATAGGTGAGTCTCTGAGTGCATCCTACACACACACACACATTCCCTCTCCCTTGCAATTGTCTCTGATGGGCAATGGAATTTGTCCTAGAATAAGAACACTTAGGAGGAACTAAGAAAAAACTATCTAGACACTTGCATAATTACTGGATTTCAGAGATGAGGAGCTGTGAGGATTTCTGTTGACTTTGGTGCATATCAGCCTGCAAAAGGGTATAGAATGTTGTGAGAGACTGGGTCAGTGGGGCAAATTCTTCTCTGGAGACTGCAGGTGGCTGCCCAGAGGACCCCTGCACTTGCAGGGATTGCTGCAGGGTACATCCAGTCCAAAGACATGGAACATTCACTTCTGGGCCGGTGAGTAAAAGCACTAAGATACAGTCACATACCAAGATAAATTCCAGAGGTGCTTTGTTGCTTTGTAGTTGTCCATTCTGCAAGGCCACAGACTGTAAACCCATACATTTCTAGTCAAACCACCTTATTTTATTAACCTTAGGACCTGCTTATGTTATATACCACATTGGCAATATTTAGATACTGTATTACCAATATATCTAATCATAATCGTCCATATAATCAGTTTTGTACTTCATGAGCTTGACCAAGAGTCTTCTCTCTGCTACTTTGCCACAGTCAATCAATAACAGAGGCTGAATCAGGCCCTCAAAGTGAAGTACCACTTTACTAATGACAAGAAAAGGTCAAGTTTCATTTGCAGTTCTGCCCAGCATCTTGTGGCTGTTGACCACGAGAAGCTGAACTAAGCTTCTCTCGATTACTGTTGCACAGTACCAGAATGGACAGTTTTGCTTTGCCTTCAGTGTCAATACACACATCTAGTTTCACCTTCTAGCAACATCTAGTTATACTAACCAAGTGTTTAATAATTGGTCTTGACATGGATACATTATCCCTGTCCTTATGTGGTTAGAATTTAGAGGAAATCTGTGCCAGCAGTGACTAAGATAGTGCTCAAATCAAAGTCTAAGATGTCTTTAGGATCGATCTCTCCATTAAATTCAATTGACACATCTGAGCAGTGAAATTTGGTTTTATTTAGTTTGTATTAACTAAAATGTCACATTCTATACCATTTTGTCAACTTTCTGTTTTGCCTTTAATTTTTAAAGTCTGCTAGAGTTATGGATTAGTTCCTTCCTAGATGATGAAGGGAGGGAAAAAGGGAACAAACCAACAAACCAATCAAAACAAACAAAAACCCAAACCCAGAAAAGTCACACACAGGCAAAAGAACCCCAACAAAACTAAACAGAAAAGACAGAGGCCTGCACTAATAGGTCCATAATCCAATAAAGACTTGCTTTCTCTTTGAATCTACTCTTAAAGAGCACAGCAAACCTTTACTTTCTCTCCTCACAGACCCATGCCTTTAAATGTCTCTGAAGGAAGATGACATAAAAACATGCTCTATAGACTTATAGTGACAAAAAAGGTCATTTTTCTTTAGTTTGCACCATAAATTAGAGCTATTTTCTGCAGAAAGGTCTAATCACTTTCCTGGGTCATCTAATTCTATCACCTTTCAGATATCTCTTGCTGATAAGCCTAAGAATTCTCTGTTACTATCTACAGTTTCCATGATGCTAAGCTATAAATACAGAAAACTAAATAAAACTGAAGTACTATAGCTGCAAGTGAAGAGACAATATCCTCCACTTAGAAGTTCCATGTACTCAGTTTTACAGTGGTCACGTTAAATGCTCAAAGCACAATGATTCAGGTAAAGGCCTCACATACAACTGCTAGCAGTTCAGTGGTTATTGTGGGGTTTATGCTTTCAGCAAATTCTAAGACACAAAAGTCCAGATTTTAAGAACAAGTTGAAATTCTCAGCACTGGGAAGTTTACCACTAAAAGTGAAGCAATCTTTCTAGTACTCTATCTCCTGTTGCCATACGTACCCTGGCACACAGCAACACACACACATGGAAATTTTAACATACAGAAAACACAAACTTTGAATAATTCAACACCTAAAACTTCCAAATATCAACTGTCTAATTATGAACCAATAATTTGCTATGAAACTATGATCTTGGATAGCAGGTTTTCCTGGTAGAAATGCATTAATTCTATTCTTTTTTTTTTCTGCTGTTAACTATTTTACTAATGAGGAAAATTAGCTTACAACCCTTATGTAACCATTATAATGAGGAAAATTAGCTTACAACCCTTGTGTAACCATTAAGAAAGAGAAACACAGTAGGTAAGAGAAGCAGATGAAACCTTAGATACCATGAATAGAGCACATGTTCCAGTCATTTTGATATTATGTCATATATGAGATAGAACAAGAAAAACCACAGCGTTCACCAGTTGAGCAGTGAAGACACGATGGCATTCCACCTGATCATTATACATCACATTCTGTCTGTTGCCTAAAGATAAAAATGCAGACCATTGAAAATCCCGTTTACCTTTGCAGCATTATTAAATGCTTCAGGGCAGTCAGGTGGAGAAGATCAGTTTTAGGAACCTGGGGCATGCCTCTAAAGCCCCAAATTAACTAGCTAGACTAACACTTAGTTTCATTCCTATGGTTTTGAACATTGCTGTTACTCCAGCTGCTGGGAAGAGTGTCACTGTTGTGGTTGCCTCCACCCAACAGTGTTCAAACTGTGGCTTTGTCTGAGAGCATATATGTAACTGAGGGCAATCTGGGAACTGGGAAGACACCAATGCTTCCTTCTCTGTTGTGGATTATATAAATTCATATTTTACAGGGGTAGTCTCAAGCTCATCAGTGGTAACTGAGATGTTTACAGGCTACTGCAGTTCAAACAGTAATTTTCTGTAGGACTTTGCTTACTGTTCTGCATAGAAATCCAGATAGTGCATTCTTATAACCTGCACTGCCTTAAGTTACAATGGCTTAAAATGTTAATGCAGTTAGTAGCTGGAGATTATGTTGGTGAAAAAAACTGTCCCTGAATGCTTGTGGAAAACAAAAAATTGTCAGTTCTGAAATTAAGTTACTTAAACTAGCAATTATAATAATTTCTCTTTTGTAGACAGTTCCAATGGTAGGCACCCTAACAGACTCATAAATAATTTCCTTCTTCATTGGAAAGACCCTCTTATTTCTATTACAGCAGATAGTGACCAGGTTATTATAAACCTCGTTCTTAGTTTCACAACACATGCATGAGCTTAAACATGTTTTAATTTGTCTGTGCTGTGGGTTCCTATAGCTTGAAAATTACCAGGACAAAATCTGTGTTAGATGAAACAGCAGAGTATTTTCCTTCCAATAATTTCATTATTTGAACAGCCATTGACACATATTTTTTCCTATAGTTTCTAGTTGGTTTTTATTCTGTAATGTTTAGAAATGTTCTTTGTAGGGTGAGGAGGTAGAGATAACTCCATTTCCTGGAGAAAGTGCACTACAAAATGCAGTAGCAAGTCCCAGTAAAGTAAGGGCTTTGCTTGGCTTATAGTATAGCATGTATACTATCATAACAATTTGTGATTAAGGTTGCCCGAGAAGGATAATGTGTCTTCAAGGACAGCTAAGGAACATCTATAGGACAGGACTCAAGCTCATTTTCAGAAAAGGGAAAAATCCTGCCAAAGCACTTGGATTTTGCATGTCAAGCTTTTAAATGAACAAACTTCACACAACTCTCTTGAAAAATAAATAACTAATCTTTTCAAAGTATTATTTTTACAGCCTTGATAATTATCTCTCTTGCTCAGTTATAAAAAAATAAATGTGGTATGTAATTTATTACTTTTAATTAAGTTATCAGACTGACATAAGGTAGTTTCTCATACTGAGAACAGCAAAGTCAGACATTTGTGATTTATTAATTGAAACATCTTAAGTTACAAATATTTCTGAAGTTAATGCATAGAACAGCACCTCATTATTTTGAATACATCTTGTTAAAGGGCCAAGGTCTTGCCTCTTTCCCATGAGGAAGTTGTCACTTGCTATTTTGTACTTGAATTTATAGAAGCAGTAACTCAAGTGAGCCAATGTTTCAATTACAAGGCTTCATATGAGTATCAAAGTACTTCTTCTCTAAGTTATCGAGGTTTCAGTCTCGATGGATCTGTGACATGCTCTACATTGCACTTTCTCTTCTCATGTTATAATTTATATTCTTCAAAGTCAAAGTTCCATGTGAGCAAAGTATTTCTAGGTCACAAAAAGAAACTGGGATGAAACACATCTGGTATAAGGCAGTTTTACTTGACGTAATCGGCCCAAGTCAAGCAAGTCAACAGTATTTGTTAAAAAAGAAATCTCTTCACTTGCGTTCCCAGAGCTGACAAAACTGACCTGGACTTCATCAGTCTTTATGACTGTGCCTTTACATCACAGCAAAGAAAGAGAATAATAATGTACTAGCAGCTACTGTATATGACACCTAACCTTTGCATCCTGCTCCAGGATCTTACTTTAATTGTAATCATTATCCTCCTCCTTATCCTTAAGGTTCCCTGCATGGAAGGACTCACCTATGTACTTCACTCCCTTTGTTTTCCAATAGTCTTCCAAACTGTCCTATAGGAATAACACACTAATCTCTTATCCCTATGTTTGGGTTCTATTCACTGTGTTTTTCAAGACTTGACATCCGTATGAGGATTTTTATTTCTCTCTTCCCCTACCATGTTTAGTGCCTTCAAAAATAAAGGGGAAAACCTATGGCAAAAGTGATACCTGATTTGCCCTCATTTTCAGTTTTGTGAAAGTCATGGTACAGATACTGTACCCAGGCAAGTCAGTCATATTTTGATGCAGGAAACTCACCAGCTTAGCCAAAAATGTCATATTACATCCACATCTGTTATCTCATCCTCACCCACCCATGATATTTCTGCTCAAGATGCATATCTTTCATTTGCTTCAGAATGATGACCGAAAGCTATGCAGCATTAAAAAAACAAGCACAGGATTCCTAATCACTTAGGCAGCTCTGAAGTTTACCAGATGTGTAGTCTAGCTTCTGATAATCACTGTTCCCTCCCATTTACCTTGGTACAGCAACAGAATCCTTAACATAATACCAAATAAAAATGGAGAAGTAATTAGTTGTGGTGCCTAGGTTAAGAAACTTAAATCAGGAGGCAGGGGAACCAGTTCTTCTAACTGCTCAGGATGAAACCATTACTATGGCAGCCCTCTGTCCCAGGGGGATTTGGTACCAGCATATTCAGCATAAATAAAAGCATTTCAAACTAACTTACCAGCATCTCTCTCTTGTTTTCCATTTATCTAGGTCACCCAACCTGAAAGGTGTTTCCGAGCATCCTAAGTTATAATCTTACCCATACTAATGTATCTTCTCCACATTATTCTGAATGTAGTGTATAGGAAAAGCTATGTGCTCGCTGTAGAGCAGGGGGGACTTGGCTCTGTGTGTTAATGCCATGTTTTGTGCATCCAGGGAAGGGCAGTGGAGCTGGTGAAGGGTCTGGAGCACAAGTCTTACGATGAGAGGCTGAGGGCACTGAGGCTGTTCAGTCTGGAGAAGAGGAGGCTCACAGGGAACCTTATCACTTTCTACAGCGACCTGAGAGCAGCTTGTGGCAACACGGGGCTTGGTCTCTTCTCCCAAGTACCAAGAGGAAATGGCCTCAAGTTATGCCAGATGAGCTTTAGATTAGATATTAGGGAGAATTTCTTCACCAAAAGGGTAATCAAGCATTGGAACAGGCTGCCCAGGGAAATGGTGGAGTCCCATCCCTGAATGTGTTCAAAAGATAAGCAGATGTGGCACTTGGGGACATGTTTTAGTGGTGGACTTGTCAGTGCTGGGCTAACCATTGGACTTGATGATCTTAGATGTCTTTTCCAAGCTAAACCATTCAACTATTCCATGTTTCCTTTTTTTAGATTTCTGTCTGCAGCTTCCATTTTGGAAAAGTAAAAAAAGATTTCTCTACACGCTACAGCCCTCTATAATAAAATATCCTTCTGACAAGTATTTTCGACCTTCTGCTAGATAACAATATCCACACACAAAAAAGTTACAACAATTTGAGGACCTGAACATGAAAGTGTTTGTCATTTTGAAGAAGCAGACACAGACTTTTATAGTAGTGGATGTGTGTCCAGATGTGTGCAGAATTTTTTTACCTCAATTTGCTCTAATCTGTTTAACTTTATGATTTTTCAAAAAAGATGTGAATAATTCTTACTTTGAAATGCACTACTCTGCATCTAGTTTAAATAGTATTGACTGAGTTTCTTTAAAATGTGGGTTTGTTTCAGTCAAAAATTCAAGAACTAAAAAAATTTTTTTAAATCACTCTTGTGGCTTAAATCAAATAGTAAAAAAAGTTCAATAGCACTCAGCATAGTAAAATTAACCATGATCAAAAAAACCCAAACCACTAATATAACAATTTTTTTTTACCCAGCAATGCCTGCTTACTGTTTATGAACTCTATTTTTATTACCAATCATGTCATTATCCTGATATCCTCTGTGGATTATATAAGTTTATAACAGACTATGTAGGTAATGAGTTAAAATTATGATATAAAAACCAGCTACATATTATTATTTCTTTCCTTTATCTGAACACTACTTTAAACCAGCTGTTTCAGATGAAAACATTATGCTCATTCTTTTAATTTTCATTCATGTATTAGAAACAGTGGGATAGAATTAGGGAGCTGTGACCATTTTTAAACCTTACAATTCTAAGCGACAATTTTGTAACAAAACAGATTTATTTTTCTTTAGCAATCCTCTCTTTGCTGCACTGTTAAGCATTTTTCATGCTCAATTTCCATTTCGTTCCCTTAATTTGAGTGTCAGGAAGCCTCTATTCATCTTCTATCACACCACATAAGCTGAAATGGATTTTCTGTAAACAACAGTTTGTCCTATAGGTGTGTGTGACATTAGTGAAGCAAATTGACTCAGGTAATCTAAAAACACCCAAAACTAACCCTGAAGCCCCACTGTTGTCTGACACCTTTGCATACAAGTGTGCTGAATGCAAGCCATACCTTTCAGGTACCTGCATTTTGTGCGTGCATCAGAGCAAAAGGAATGGGCTCCATCACCAAGATGTTTGACCTTTACCAGATATACTGGACAGCTACTGTAAAAATCCTACTTGTCTGATGGCAAGTTTTTCATGTTTGTATCAGTACTTGTTCTCAGTAGACAGCACTGCATCTCATTGTGCACTGTCACCTCATGGTGACAACCTCTTCAAGCTTCAAAGATATTTATGACACTACATCTTCATATTGGTGTGAATCTCCTGTCTTCTCACATGCATTTTTGCTTGCCTTTCCTCAACCCTTTCACTCCTCCTCTCTTTTCATCTACTGTCTTTGTCTAACTCATCTCCAAGTTCTCCATTTTTCTGGTATTAGTTAAAGTCTACTCTGTGAGATCATCTGTCAAGCCTTTCCTTCTAGTCATTCCTCAGTGGAGGAAGCTTCTTTGACAACTATATTGTTTTCTGCTCTAGACAGTCTCATTTGTCTTGTCCTTCACGTCATGAGCTTCTATGGATTGCCTTTCTGCTCTACAGTTTTGCCCCCTTAGTATTTTGTTCAGTAAGTATTTGCAAGTTTTAAGATTATCATCTATTCTTTGCCATTGTGTCCTTAGCTGCAGCATCACTGCCTCCACTTGCATCTAAACACAGTATCAGGATTGAGCCATAAGAACTGTTAGACAGTCTATTATACTAATAGACTACAATGCTACAATGCTAATTCTACAATGCTACTAAGATTAGTTATAGTGACATCATTCTTTTCTTTTCACACTACTGTAGTTACAGCTCCTTTATATGGCACAAGGGATAGTTCTGCCCTGCAATCACAATGGTTTAATGGATGTACCAAAGGATAAAAGTCCATTCACGACTTGTAAGTATCAGCCAACTTTTACTGAGTAAACAGGCACTTCAGGGAAGTGAATAATTCTACATTTTCTCAGAAGTGAAGGGAAACCTAAGGAAGCAGGCAACTTTATCAGCTGCTGTAGTTGTGATGGCAAAACCAGCACACTGCTGTGCCCAGATAAACTGTCCCCATAGCTGCTGTAGTTGTGATGGCAAAACCAGTGCTGTGCCCAGATAAACTGTCCCCATGTATTTGCCTAACCTGTGTCACAAAACCTAATGTTTTGCCTCAAAATATATTTCCTTATAGTTTGAATAGACTGTCTGAAGTCGTCTGTGGTTCACTGCTCCACCTTTGCTTTCTTTATCTTTTCCTTAAGTTTAAAGCAGGAGAGGCAGAAGAACCATGTTATAAGTTCAGCAGCAAAGCTGCTCTTTTCCTTCACCCACCTTGGTCCTGTCATTGCTAATTTTATGGCATTTTAGGCTTTTTGTCTGGTTCAGTGCTGTTATGCCCAGAAGCATTGTTGTGACTAATAGCAGGTAATCACCTTCACAGCCAAATCACCGAGACATCTAGAGGCACCCAGGGCAGAAATCGCTGTCACCCCATATTTTGCACACATATACAACCCCTCATTTCTACTCAACCTAAATATAAATGCAAATTGAATTAGGCACAATCTGAACTTTAAAGGATTGGAGGTAGAGGGGGTGGGGGTGGACCCCAAACCATCATTCCCATTGTGGATGTTCCAAGCCAAGCATCCCAAAAAGAACTAGGCAAAAAAATATTCTGCTTGACAATCAAACCATGAAGCCTTTAAGCCATGGTGTTATTACAAATGTTTTAGTGTAGTCATTCAGGAAAAATGGCTATGCCTTGATTGCTGTATGTGAATACTTTAAATCACAGAAGGGTAAGTTCAAATGATTTTGCATCCTTTGCATATCTATTAGACTACTGAGTTTCTGTTGAAATACAGAGAGAAGAAATGTCCCTTATGCCTTACATATTACACTGGAGGTGTTTTAGTGTGTAATTAGCAATTTATTAATATTATATTTCTAACTCACTGTAAGACACCAATTTCCCCCCATTTACAGAAAGCAAGAAATTCAAATATGATAGTAATTGTACAAGATTAACAATCTAGAGTGATTCCGGTACTCTTAATCATGTTGAACACACTTTGCTTTGCCAGTAGCCTGAGTTAGTATTTGCAGAGAAAATTACTACCCAACAGCAGAAAGAACATGAGAATATGATTTTTAATAAAATCCAAATTTAAAAAAATATTTAAAAGAGAGAGAGAGAAGAACGTTATATGGGGTAACAATTATTAGGAATATTAGTATGAAAAGTGGTAATAATGTTCCTTATATGTCTGTCAGATAGATAGCAGCAATTCAACATGCCCAAGATTGTTGCATTTTCACTGAGCTCTAACAACATTTTTTGAATCTTTATTGCTGAGAAATTACAGGTATTTGCTTCCTACAACAAGACTGAATTCTTAAAAAGCAAAGAAAAAAATGTGTCCTGTAAACCTGGATGTAAAGTTAGAATTAGAGGTGAACCAGGATTTTCTCTGCAATAAGAGCAGCAGAAATAGGGTCAGTGTAGGAGGTTGACTGAAGTTTAAACTGCATGCTTTATTTTTCAAGGTCTGGTTAAAAATGTTCATGTAAGCTTGAACTATCAAACTAGCTGGGTCTCCTTTCTCAGATCTTTGCTTTTGTTACATGCAGAAGAACTAAATGATAGTTCTCCGTTGTTAATTAAATAACATACCTTAATGAGACTGAAGAAATATCCTAGGAAACATTATAACTGGAAACTGGTCCACCTTAATTAAAAAACCCCCACGCATAATCACATTACATAGTACATCCCTTGATAAGGACATAATGAAATATCCCATCATTAGCTCAGTGCCCTGCAAGGATCCATAGATTTCTCTGGAACAGTATACATCATTTTCATAGGAAGAAAGATTTGTGAATATCAATGTGTCATAATCATCAAAAACATTTTATCTAAAAAGGGTAGTCAGCTAAGCAAACAAGGTTCAATAATTATTTAGGAAGTTATACTCTTTCCTGCAAGTTACTGTTTTTAAAATAGGATATCATGCATATGTAAAGTTTTATATATTTAAAAATATCAGCAAGACTAAGATTCTTTGTTTATGCCAGAAAAGCTTTATGAAAGCAACTAGATAGTAAACTGAAAAACCTTCAGAAAACAGATGTGCCTTGCCACCCTCAAGAAACAGTAAATAAAAAAAATATGTTTTTCCTTATACAATGAATATTGTAAAATTTATGAATCTAGGAAAGCTGCCCTTTCCCAAGATTTTTTTAAATGGTATAAAAGAGAAACATGAAATAATTCCCATCACATTGCATATTCTCATTGCATTCAGAAAATGAAGGCAGAGGGAAAAACTAAAAATACCAGCATTCAAAATATATCTATTCTTATTTTAAGAATTGAAGAAACTGCTAATTTTTACTATCATCTTTCCAAAAGAAATTGAAAACATGGAAGCTGTAACAAAAGGACATGAAATTATAAAATCAAGGAATACAATAAATTCCATCTTAATCCAACCCCTTTTAAGTTGGTATTATGATCCAGACTTTCATTAGTCAGTCATGTCCTCTTTTTCTCTCTCACAGAAGCTGTCCTACCTTTGGGATGCCCACAGAAATGTGGAGAATAAAGTTAACATGTAGAACTAGTGTCCTTACATTTAGTCCTCTTGCATTTTCATATCTTCAAATACTTGACTTTTGATATATTTTTTTGAAGATGACACAGGACAATAAGCTTTCTAATACAGAAATCCATCAAGGACTCACTTTGAGAGCTTAGAATTGATCACATCAACTTTAAAGAATCACCTTCCCTCAAGAAATCCCATAGCTAGCAAACTGAAGGATATTTATCAAGGACAACTCTTCGGGTAGGTGAAAACTAAACTAGGTCTTCATGGGTGTTATTTCACTATGAAGTTGCAACTGAGTCCTGCAAATGCAGGTACCATGCATAGCAGCAAAAATGTGAAGTACCATGGTTACTGCCTTGCTCTGTGCATATTCTAGGGTTCAGAGAGAAAAGGAAATAAATATCACTGCTTACCATATCTCTTTGCAGACCCTGACTGAGCAGTCATGTGTCCAGAGCGATGCCTCCAGGGCTGGTTTAACACACTTCATAGAATCATTTAGATTGGAAAAGACATCTAAAAACATTGAGTCCAATCAGTAACCCAGCACTGCCAAGTGTGCAACTAAACCATGTCTCTAAGCACAATATCTGTATTTTTGAACCCTTCTGGGGATAGTAGTTCTATCACTTCCCTAGCAGCCTGTTCCAATGCTTGACCACCTTTTCAGTGAAGAATTTTTCCTAATATCCAGTCTAAACCTTCCTGGTGTAACTTGAGACCATCTCCTCTTGTCCAATCCCCACCTCTCCACAATCCCATTGCCCCAGCTGAGATTGCAGCAACAGAGAACCAAAGGACTGAAGCAGCACCTTGTGCTTCCCAACTGCTTTGGAGGTCTGTCGAACCCTAATCAACCCAGCATGATTCCAGCAACTCCAGCATCAGCTTGCTGGGGGTACACCTCTGCAGTGGTATTCTACAAGCCCCTTACCAATCAACTGTGAATATGTAGAGCATGCTCTGGTGGAGGATAGTCTCAAACTGTGTGTGTATGGGGAGAGGGAGGAGCAGGTGTGCCGAACTGAACCCATCCGTATAACTTGAAAATATTTTCATTAGTTCTGCAAGGATTATTTGGCTGTAAAAATAGCACCCTTAAGCAGTGCTGCACTGGCAAGGCATGCAAGGCCAGGATTCTGAAGAACTCTGATATGCCCAGGGTTGCTCAGGCTTGTGTTCTTCACTGCTGGCAATTTTAATACACTACTGAGTTAACTGATGTACTGTCAGTGAGATTCATTTGACTATCATTCTTTCAAGAATCACACTTATTTTCTGCTGCTGTAGATGATGAAGCTGCATTTGTACCACAGTTGGGTCAACTACAAAATACAACTATATGCTTAACAGTTAGATGAGGGTGATTGAATGAGCACTTGAAGGGCTGAAGGCAAGATGGCACTAGCTCTTAGTATGGATGTAATGGCTGAAAATATTATTTATAACTCTCATTGGCTACCTATTGTTAGCACAGCTTAAAGTGAATGTTTTCATGAAACATGTGCCCTACACTTCGATTTTCTTTACTGATTTGTCCTGCTGGAAACCAGCACAACCATCAGTATCAGCCCAGTTGCAAGAGAGTCTAAGGGTCCTTTAAGAAATGTCTGTTTGCACATTGCCTGGCCTTGATGACTCGGGGAAGGAGACTGAAGAGCCCTGGACTGTTTGGCTCAAGGCTTGTTGATTCACAGGTGTCTCCAGTCGCCAAGATAATGAGGCCCCATTGTCCACTGACATTCCACCTCGCTGCAGAGATAAGGAGGCACCAATGTCCTCCCCCAAATCCTCCAGCTAACACACAACGACTCACATTCCAAGGGAATGAGGCACCACTGTCCACCACCCACACCCTCTGGCTGCTGCTGGACCTGTGGTGGTGACTGTCTCTGCTGCACCATCCCAAATCTTGCTTCCTTCCCCCCTTTCTGTTTCTAACTTTCCTGTTGCCCCTTCTCTCTCCCCACTGAGTAGCCAATAATAAAGTCTCACTCCCTAAGGGTATTTTGACCTTGTTTGTGTGTGAATTCACACTGGGGGAATTGATCAAACACTCCTTATTGGAGTCCTGTTGGACAGGGACAGAGAGGAAGTTGGTGATGGACACTATAGAGGCATTTCTCCAATAACAGGATTTAGGACTTGTATGTACATCTTGTCTTCTGATTTACCATATCTGCATGATACAAGAGGGTAAGTCCATACGTATTTTAGTATTTGCCAAGGATGTGCCTGTATAGCTTCAGGCAAGAATACCTGTTCTGTTTAGCAAGTGTTACATCAGAATTTTATAAAATTAATTCTACAGGTAACTTAATATTATCCCAAAACTTTACTAAAATCTTTTTACTTAACTGCATCTGTCAATTTTGTCATACACATGCTGAAGACAGCCAATTCATAAAAGCAAAACTAAGCACTTAGTATATTAAAGCACCATCAAGAAGGAAGTTCCAGACAGACCACTAGCTGTAATAATACTGCCTTATGGCAATTAAAATTTAAGATGAACATTCAAACAAAATTTCATGCGCTAAGGCAACTTTACTGTCAGTAACTTGGTATCTCTAGTCTAGTGGCAAGGGTCTGCCTTCCCTTCTGTTTTGATAAGGAGAAGAAAGCCCTGAAGGACTGTTAAGTGCTGGCTGAGGAAGGTGACAACGATTTCAGAACTAATTGTCATAATAATGACCACCCATCTCTGGAAGCAATGGGGGAAGTATGGCCTGAAGGGATGCTAGGTGCAGGCTGGTAAAAGAATTTATTTAGTGCTTAGAAAGGGGAGAAATGATAAGGAGAAGAAAGTTCTAAAGGGTCAGGGAGTGCTTGCTGAGTGAACAAAGGGGAGAGATAATCAAGATAGGGGAAGTATGCTCTGATGGGCCGTTAAGTGCAGGTTGAGGAGGGGGATGTGCAGGTTGAGGAGGGGAATGTGCAGGTTGAGGAAGGGACGTGCCAATGATTTTTTTAGAACTAATTGTAATAATATTGACCACCCATCCCTGGAAGTAACGTATAAAAACCATGAAGTTTTGTCCCTGGTGGCACAGGTTTGGTGGAGTGATGCCCCTTGTGCCCAGCGCTGAATAAACCAATCCCTGCTGTCAGAGATACAAGTCTGGGAGTAGTTCTTTTCCAGCCTTTTCTTGGCATCAGTGTATGCAAGGAAGATGAGGCTGAGCAGGGTGGCATGGCATGCCATTCCTAGGTGCAAAGCACTGGGAGCTGCTGGCACAAGGGGAGAAATATCACCAAGGTTTTTCTGTAGTTCAATTGTGTTTTGCTAGGATCAGGACAAAATCATGTGTGCCAAACTCTACTTGAAATAAACCAAACACTTCCTTTTTTATGGTAATTGCAATACAATCTAGGGAAATAAGCACAAATGCACAGGTAATTTGGCACTGTACTTAATGATGGATCAAGAGCTGAGTGAGGAACATTTATCAGAATCAAGTTTCACATTTCATTCCTTTAAATAAAAGGGTTGTAATATAGAAACCTAACTCTTACTTTCTAAAATTTTCTTATCAAACAAAGAAAGGAATTCACATAAATTTCTCTGCTATGAAGAAAAAACATACCTATAGGACCATTTGCAACGTTTTTTTAACAAGACACACTGAAATGAAACTACTGAAATGCAAAAGCAAGTTGGGGATCAGGTGAGGAGGGAAGTTGGCCCCTCAGAAAGCTAAAGAGCAAGTGACAAAAAGACAAGACATGCTGTTTTCTTACAATGTTCAATTATAGGTGACCACTAGTGTCCAGAGCTGCAGAAAAATTTGACACAAACAGTTGGTTTACAAAGTGACCTTTAAGGAATTTTGATTTTTTTCTTCCCATAAAGGCAATGCCTGAAAGTTAGTTTCTTATCTAGCCACAGCATATCCTTTCTGAGAGCAGTGTATCTACTGAAGTCTGTCTTCGTTATGGTAGCTAAAATGCAAAAACCCTCAAAAATATACATGAGTCTGAAGAAATCAAGCAATGGCTCATCTGTAGATCTTTTGTTAATGCAGCATAATAAATTCCAAGTTTGGAAAAATAACATTCTTCTTCTACATACAACCTTACAGAGAAAGAAGTTAATCTCCATTCTAAATAATATTCTGTGTAAAAAAATGAATACAAAGAATTCAGATTTTTCATTTTGCACTACACCAAAATGAGTGACACAGTCCTCCTCATGAGCTGGTACTCAGCAGTCTGACATGAACAAGCTGTTCCTCTGCCTCATCTACCTTCAGGCTTCATCAAAAAAACCCAAACAAATAAACCAAAATATGGATTATTTTTTGTAAAAATATTTTTGGGGGGCTAGGGCAGTGTTTGTTGTTTTTTTTTCAATTGGGGAAATATAAAAGACACTGTCTTACACAGAGCTCCTTGCCTCACATTCCCAGGACTCCTGTATATGGTGAAAGCAACACTAGCAGAATATTCCTTCCAAAATTTCCAGCCAAATGAAGGACTGAGACCTGACCTGAAGCAACTATCATTTCTCCATGGACAACCCTGACTTCCTGAAGATCTTGGGGAAATAGTTATGCCTCTATGTAGCTTTGCTACTGAAGAGAAAAAACCACCTTGCCTGTCCTCATGTGATGACAAATGAGAGCTGATTTCCATGGAGGGATCATTCTGTCCAAACACTTGTGAGTTTTAGAACAGAAGTGTCAATTGAAACTAAAGCCTTGTGTAGGAGTACACACATATTGGATACTGAGCATTCCATAAGAGAACAGCTCAGGAGAAAAAAGGCCTCAATGTCCTGATTTTAAATTCTAAAATAATATATTGTCCTTTTGAAAAGTATTACTTTTATATTTGTGAAAACTGAAAAAATATGAAAACCAGATAGTTACTGAGGAATTACAAATTTAGTATTCATATACTCAGTTAAATATATAAGTGATAACTTGGAAGAGTTTGGGTGTTTGTATTGAAATCTACTGTTGTTATCCTATAGCACATGGTCACAGACTAACAGAAATCAAACCACTCTTCATAAAGACAAATTTTGAAACTGATTGTTGTCTTTCAAATTTGTCATGTAAGCTTAAAACTTGAAAGAATTTCTCACAGAAAAGAATTTATTCATGCTGCTGCCAATAATAGTGGTCAAGTAAAATCACAGCCAGTGTATTTTAAGAGAAGGAATAGGAAACTCAGCATTTTAAAGCAAGAAGAAAGCACAGAAAATGTCAGCCTGAAATAGAAAAATGCTAACAACTCTGAAAGTCCTGGTGGAGTGGGGAGAGACCAGGGCACCATACTTCAGATTTAGCACTAATAGTTGTAACAGGGAGACAGGATGAAAATAAGGTTATCTGTGCCCTGCATGACTACATTCTCCTCATATGCAATAGCATTTGGTAATTAGCATTCTGATAAACATCACACCCCTCTCATTGGAACTCTTGCCAGAGAGCAGATTCACCACAGTGTATTGGCATGGATCTAAACAATAGATACATGGTACACCTGCCTGCAAAAGACCTTAATTAGAATCCTGCACTAGGGAGCACTAGATTATCATTATTTTCCCACAGGGGAAGAAAAGTCAGGTAATATGACTGATAGGCTGGGACATGGTGTGATGCAACAGACCTGGCTTTAATTTTCCTGACATAGACAGCTGAATATTAAGTGTTTTACAAGATGAATAGCACCTGCTAACTAACTGGCATTGTTTATTGAAAGTGTTAAGGAGCCTTGCATTAATACAGGTTAGACAGAGAAATGTCTGAGATTTTAGCAGTTTGGCCTCTCAAGTGGAATCTAACCCAGTGTTAGGGGCCAAGGTCTTCCACACTATGTATGATGGAGAGCTGGGCACATCCAAAATCTGAACAGAATGGGGCAAGGACTTGAAAATCATCAATGTACAATAATATGCTATCCATGTCTGTGTACTGCTTCCCTTCCCTGAGGCACTCAACCCTGAATTGATCTCAATTGTGCCTGACTTTGACCTACTCCAGCTCCAAATCTTCCCCAGGTGTCAGGGAGCACAACTCATCACAAGGACCTGATCCATTTTGTTGTCTCAAAGAGGTGCTGGTTCTAGTAATGCCAACAGTGGTTTCCTTGTGTTAGATGAGTTATTAGTACTCTCAATTCAGGAAATTGGAGACCAACTTCAGTTTCTCTTCTAGAGCCAGAAAAAGCATGATGCTATTGTACATCTCTTAATAAGTATTAAGATATTATTTCCAATTCTATGATTTGACTATCCCTCAGTATCTTTTTCTGACTACCAAAAAAGGGATCTAAACCAACAATTTGTGCATATAGTTTTGCTTTGATACATGCTTCTGTCTTTCTGCATACTAAATATCTTCAAGTAGACTATGGCAAAGGCATGGGTCATAACGACAAACTAGAAAATAAACAGTTTTGGCAGCAAGTAGGAATTTAATTAAATATAGACAACAAGTTCCCAAATAGTTATCAGAGTATAAAAGCAAGTAGCTGACTCTTTCTTCTATTCACTGCAGCTTCCCTTGTCCTTCATGAGCGCGCTTCTATTCACTGCAGCTTCCCTTGTCCCTCATGAGTGCATTGGTGAGCCTCTAACAGTATCCAGGGACTTGTGGTCATAATAGAAGTAAAATTAAACAAACAAACAAAAAGCACAGCCTCCTAAGGCTGCAGGCAGCTTCTGAGTGGATCCATGCCCCAGCAGGGATGCCTGCAGGGCATATCTAGCTAAAAATGGGGGGACACTCACTTTTGGGTGGGCAAGAAAAAGCACTAAGGTCCTATCAAATAAGGAGATAAGATCCTGAAGAAGGCCCATAGGTGCTTTGTTGCTTTGTAATTGTGGATTCTGCAAGGCCAAAGACTGTAGATGTGCATGTTTTTAGACAAACCTGCTTATATGATAAACCTTTAGACATAAACTCTTGTACAAATCTGAGTCTAAGTGAGCCTAGCTGCACCTAGACTTCTCTGAGAAATTTAGACAGCAAGGGGATCTCACTGAAGCTCATGACTCAACAGGAGGGACCACAACCTGATTATACTATTACCAATTGTAATAAATGATAGAGTTGACATTTAGATACTGCATTGTAGTATTTAGATACTGTATTAGCAATAAATCTAATCATAATCATCCACGTAATCATTGTGTCCTACTCACATCTGGCCAAGAACCTTCTCTTGATAGCTCTGCTACATATATCAGAACTAGGAGGAAGATACATTAATTCTCACTGAAGAGAGTGTACTTAGTCCAAATCCAAACTAATAATTCAAATTTGATTAAGAATACACCTTAAAAACAGTCTACTAGGAAAAGAATTCTTCTTTGAACTGTTAATTTGCAGTCCTCTTCAGAAAAATGACAATGTGAAAATGATAACTTTTAACTCTCTTCACAAGCAGCCACATCATATTACTTCAGGTCAAATAAAAGAGGATACATTTTGCTCCTCCTTCTCCTACTAGACTGGGATAGATTGAATAATCTGCATGCTATTTCTATACCTGACTGAGAGAATCATCACTAAGTACTAATCAATTACACTTTGCAAATGTATTGTGAAGCAGGTTTAAATTAGCTCCATTTCCAGTGATCAAATGGATGCTAGAAAGATGTAATTATAACTTTACAGAGCTCAGAGTTTGTTTGCAAGATGAATAATTTCTAAATTAACTGTACTCATTTAATAACTATCAACTGTCTAAGTCAGTTAATAGCTGATTAACTCAGTTAATAGACAGATGTAGCTGGAGTATCTTTTTATCAAAGAAACCAATGGCAATCATCAAGTAAGCCTGCTTTCAGAATAAAATTCCCCTTACTTCCATTGTCAATATTTAAGAGTCAAATGAAGTAACAGTCTTAAAATGCAATTCTGTAGCCATTGGTCCTGAAAGGTACTGCATAGTCCCAATTTCTGGAGGAATTAAAGGTGTCAGAGTAAAATAAAGGAGCAGCCAATAATATACAGGCAGTCATAGCTCATGGTTTTGACTTCATTCTGTAGATCACAAGATTTCTGGAAAAATTTTACATCAAATGGGTGCAACAGACTAAAGAGCCAAGCAGTGGCCAAAGTTAAATTTGGTCAAATCCCATGAACCTTCCCTTAAAGGGTTTTTCTTCCAAGAAAAAAAGCAACAGTTAATTTCTCTCATTTAGACAATATGCTGGAACTGATTGAAAAGAAGTGTTTTGAACATACAAGACAACCATAGTGAGGCTTTTCCCTCAGTTAGAATAGACCAGCAAAACATTATTTTACAAGTGCATTCTTTGGGTTTACCTTTCTTTACAAGGCCTTCTTTTATACTAAGCCATTATTAGAATTTTGCAAGTGCTCCATCTATGGAAGCATTCAGAACTGTACAGGTTTTAATCTTGGCATGGCTTTTGCTATCAAGTTTCTTGCTAAAGACAGACTTTCCTATGCTGCCTTCCTCTAAGCTGTGTTCAACTGTGATCATTGACCTGGTTTAAGGATGCAGAGGCTAGACAACCATTTCATACAGAACTACACTTTCAGCCAGCAAACTGAGCATACTGGACACCACAC
Source organism: Acanthisitta chloris (assembly GCF_000695815.1). Classification (NCBI taxonomy): domain Eukaryota; kingdom Metazoa; phylum Chordata; class Aves; order Passeriformes; family Acanthisittidae; genus Acanthisitta; species Acanthisitta chloris. Next base: position 40,745 of record NW_008653345.1, on the reverse strand, counting down.
CTACATTGTCCAGCTGTGTCCTGACCCTCAGGTGCCTTCACACTGTGCAGTCACATAACCTTCCAATCTGTTTCTCCGGTGTAGAGGCCTCTGAACTCAGCAGTCTGAGGCACATGCTTTCTTACAGCAGCTCCCACGAGGACATGTTGAGGTGCCAAGAGTACTTCAGATTTACAGGAGAGAAAGACACAGGATTCAGAGGCAGCTCTGAGTGCCAACAGGACAGTTTGCACTGCAGCAGCATCCAAGAAACCCTGAAGATCACTTGTGAAACTGAACATGGAAGGCTAGACTGCTGCCTGCAAGAATTCTGAATGGAGGCACAGTCACAAGTAACAATAGCTTAACAAAAATACTTCTTTACAAAATGGAGATGCTACCTCATATTTTGCTTTCCTCATCTCAATAAGCATGTCTAACACACCCTCAGGATCCTCAGACCTGCTGATGCCCACATACCATTAATTCATCTGTATGGCTTGATTTCAGCCAACCTGAGTCTACAGGGTAGCATTCAACCACTTTGCACAGAGCTCAGGATGAGATAAAAGACTTACCTGGGAAGTATCTTGCTCTTATTAATCTACTTCTGGGACCTGATCTAACCAAGTGATATTTACAGAAATATGTCTCGTGACCCAGAGTAATTATTCAGCCTGTAATATTAGCCTAGCTTTGAAGTGTGGCCTGTCTTCATGTTTAGAAAATGTAGAAGGTGTCTGCTGCTTGACCACATCAATACCTGTAGATAACATCCCAATAAATTTCTTCAGAGAAACTAGTACAGGATACTGATATTTCCAATTTAAATTAGAGCATCAAGACACTACAGAAGCTGGGGGGAATACAAGAATACTGAGGCACAGAGATGTTACAGAAGTTGAAGGGGAAAGATACCAGAATAATATTAGAAATACTGTAATCAATGTATAGAAATACTATGTGGGTCCATAATTCTTATAAAACTGACAATTACCTTATTTTCTTACTCTGATTTGTAGCACTGAAATCGGCTCCAACCTTCTGCTTCACTAATACTGTTCTAACCTGGTACTGGATCCAGACTATGAACAGTTACAGGGGAAGGATTGAATGGATAAACTGAGGCTCCCAAGCAATCCACAGCATGGTAAGCAAGCTGGAGTTGTGTTACTGTCACCTTGTGTCTTAAGCCTGTTTAATGATAGCACTGATCTTAAAGGAAAGTTACAACATCTTCATGCTAAGGTACCCAAAAACCTGTTTTGATCTCAAAAATGTCAGTGGTTAAGAGAGCACATGAAGATGGTATAATCCTAAAACCTACTTAGCCCTCTGCTCTGTAAAGTTTTGTCATGCTTTTCTGGAAAAAGACAGGGCAAACCTTTCTTCTATGGGTTGTTTGTTTTTCTGCTTTTCTTCAGTGGCTGGAATATATCTGACATTATGCAATACAAAAGAACAGTTTCAAACTTTTCTAGGAGCCCAAGGTTTCAGGCAGAGGAGGGGCAAAGACTGTGCACCAAACTTAAGTAGTTCTGTATAACCTGACAGTCAAAATGGACTTGAAAAAGCTTTTCACATCTGCCAATATATAATATAGCATGGCTCATTGCAGATGAGCATTAAAAAATGCTTTTAGATATTACAGCAGCACCTGCAGCAAAACATCATCCTCCAAGTTTGAATCTCTTGCACAGTTCCATTCGTAACGTGGGTAGCTGACACCTGCTTCCCAAGGGCACAGCTCTGAGAAAAGCACACACAGCTACTCACTGATGGGCAGACCCCAATGAAAAGCACACACAGCTACTCACTGATGGGCAGACCCAGTCACTGCAGAGCCTGTAGTCAGCAGAGAGCAGTGGAAAGGATTCTCTTCCCAGAAACTTCGTATAATGCTTCTATTATCCTCTGCATTTAGAAACTTCCCTGATCCTGATCTCCCATGGTTTTATAATGAACTGGGTAGAAAAGCACAGTGTTTTTGTTTTGTCTTATGCCTTCAGGCTCTTGGAAAGTATTAGTCCCTCACACCTCCTTGATTTCAAATTCTGCTTCATAATAATAGATATTCTGGAAAATAGACCCGCTCAAGTATTTCTTTTACCATGGACTAACTAATCTGATTTTAAAAGATACAAAGCTTTAGATATAAAACAATTCATGGCTCCTCAGCAATCCATGGCAAGCAATTTCCTCGGTTTGATGTTGGCACAGTGTGTGTACATGTAGCAGCAGAGGGAGTACTGGTTTGGCCAGGCTGGGGGTCAGCAGCAGCACAGGCATTGCTCCATTCAGATCTGCTTGAGCTAGTCTCATCCCAGCTGGAACAGCAGCTACTAATTAAAACAGATCAGTTCATCAGACTAGGAAATACTTAGAGAGCATTATTTCATGTTATTTGGCCAAATTATCTAGCTACATTTAGTAACTCCAATTTTTTTAAAAAGGCACAAATTAAAAAATAGAGCTATATTATTGCCTCATCCGTGATTCCTATCTCTATTACATGACAGTACCTAATTACTTGGAAAACATTTTTCTTTGAGCTTCCTCATCATACTCTATATTAATATATCATTAAATAGACTTACCAGATTTTTTAGAATTCTATTTTAAATGGACAATTAGTTAAAAGGGGAAAACCCAACCCACTCTTCAGCATCCAAATGCCATATTAACCCCATTTCCTATAAATACTCTTTGCTTGCTGAAATGCTGTTTTAACATTTTGAGAAGAACAGAATATTGCTACAGCAAAAATCAATTTTTGCAGATTTTCATTTAGTTTATTCTTTCTAAAGTTAAACTGTACACAGCTAGAATGGTCAGAACCACCACAGACATATCTGAACTCCTGGAAGAAACCACAACAGCTAAAGGGTACTTTGGTTTCTTAGACTTAGAGAAGAGCTGCTGTACAGTAAGGAGGTTATCTTACATGCATGTGGCTGATTTCTGATAAGCCTTTAGCATCTGTTATCAGAGGACTATTAGCCTTCATTTTATTCATAAGATGTAGAGGGGCCAAGGAAAGGAAGAAAGATAGAGAAGGAAGACAGATGTACCTTATCAGCAAATAAAGCTACCACCAGCAGCTCCTTATGTTACTATTAGGTCCTCAGTTTCTTTGCAAACCTTTATCCTGTCTCTGGTTCCCAAATAACTACAAATTTACTAAAAAGTATCTGAATGGACATTTGGTACCAAATTCTTTGTCAGGATCAGCATACGAATTTCTTTCTGCAAAGGTCTCGCAAATCACATGAACAAAACTAAAAAAGCAATACTGTGTCTAAAACCAGATAGCATGTCCTATAAAAGTGTATTTCATGCTATTTACTAATAGAACAATTATAATTAAGAAAGCAAAAAACTATGCTGTGAAAAACCTATTCTTTTTACTAATCATTCCTGATGACAGGAACGTGCCCAGTAGGTTTCAGTCAGGACCATGTGGTGCTAATTATTCCATAGTCCATACTGCAGATTGCTCTTAGATTGTTATACTGTCACCTTCTTGCTATAAAACCTAAATACAAAGGCAAGGTCTATAGTATTTTTATTTTTCCTCTAGCTTTTTTCTTGATACTGAGATAGAAAAAATACACTGTATCTTGCTAACACTTTGTCTCATTTCTCTAAATTTCAGGTGTTACTAATAGTACATATAAATTATCATAACTTGGCACGAGGTGGGCAGCAAAGGCAAATAAAGATTTATTATCATATACTCCTGATACCCCAATTTATCTCAGAGTTATAAAGAAACATCAAAACCCTGCCTCCTACTTTTCCAAGATTTTGTGGGTGGTTTTGGTGTATATAAAAATATTTATATATCTATATAAAATTAACATTATGTCAGAACAACACAAACAGCATCTTCCAAAAAGAGTTCTTTAAAGGTATCCACTGTGGACAAGTACATAGAGAATATGAAGTCTAATCTCTACAGCAGTAGAATACCTCAGTGGGGACACTGTTGTTTCCTCAGCAGCACTGCAAAATGCTGACATTAACTCAGCCTAGCCTTTTGAAGTTAAGCAGGTAGAAACAAACAGCTCAGAACTACCCAATCCTGCCAAATGTCTATGTTTCCACTAGTCACCTCAACATCACGATTTGTTTTCTAGGCATACACACAAATGTCTATGACCTGATTACTCAGCACCTAGTTATGAGATCCTTGAACAGCTTTTCATCAGGAATGGAAAGAAAAAAGTAGTTTTGATATCCTGAGAGCAAAGCTAAAAGCAATGAAATTCACCCAATAACACGAAGGCTGCTCACAGTCAGGAGGCACAGAGAATAAAGGCAAAAAGAGCACAGACAATCTATCTCATTCTCCATCACCTTTCCACTGCTGGGAGCCTTACACTCCCTTTGAGCAGTTCTCAGCAGTCTGGTCAGCATTTGGCTTAGCTTTACCCAAATCTGACCTTGATTATTTTATAACAAGTCTCTGTGAAAGTCCTGTAACTCGTGGAGCAGCCCCAGCCACATAGCTTAGCTATGTGAGGGCTTCAAAAATACACATCACGTGCCATCAGTTTGCCCTGCTCTGAAAGGGTGTGTGGGCACTGATCTGCAAAAGAGATTCAGATTTACAGCTGTAGAATTGAGCTTGCTACCTTATGAAAGAGCTCAGAAAGGTCAGTCCTTATTTATCAAATCTTTCTATTTTTCATCCCTTGAAATTGTAGAGATTTTACTTTAGTAATGTTTAGATCATCATATCTTCAATGTCAGGGTTCCTACAGCCATATATAAATACTTTGAATTTAAGGGGGCTGGGAGGGTGGAAGTGTGGTGTGCGTATTGGTCCCAATATCAAGGGTTTAATGAATTTCAGCTTCTGGCAAAGCTACTTAAAGGCACCTATTGCAGCAGTCCACGATGGCAGTAAAACTTAATGACTAGGAATTTTTCTCTTTTGCCTTATATGTTATATATGTTGCTCAGGCTGTTTAAAGCTGTAGAAAAATGTACCTGAACCTTTTTCACTATGATGAACAATCCCGTGCCCAAAATAGTTACTGATAATTAACTACTTTTCAAACTCAGACTGTTGTCTGCACATAATATTTCTCATATTGAAAAAAGGCACTTTTTCATACAAGAGTGGTTCGCTCCCTTTAAAATTAAAAGTTTCTTTTGCTAGGTGCTGTCACATTACAGGTGTCAGAGTTTCTAGGTTGGGTCTTCACATTTCTGAGTAAGTAAGACTCCCTTAGGAGACCTTCATATTTCAGGTAAGGCTGAGAGGAGAAAAGACAGTAGATTTAGTCTTCCCAAATGATGTAGGTCCTCAGTTTTCACATCAGCAGCATTTGTCATTGCCTGTCTTGGAGCATTCTTTGGGGACTCTTGTATAGGAACCTAGCTTGTTTTCCCTGCAAGTAAAGTATGATCTCCTAAAACACAGTCTTTGCAAAATCACCTTATTAATCCCAGGAACAGCAGCAAAATTTAAGTTTAAATGTGGCAACCAGTAAGCACATCTCTATAAATTATAAACTCAGGAGAGTTTCATAGCACAGCTGCACAGCTCTCACTGGGAATATTCTGCCTTTCAGGTTATGAACTGCCTGCTATGGCCAAGCTGTGCAGGTCTGAAAGGCTTTGTGCTATGGATTATGACAACCTCAGGATATGACCTATAGACAGAAATATGCTTAGGCTCTCTGCCCAACAGATGATGTCCTACAACATAGCAAAGTTCAATAGTGTCCTCGTACTTTTACTACTGAATGAAAAGACTTCAATAGTAAATCTCTTTTAGATGCTAGGCCTGCTTCCAACACAGATGTTTCTTGTCAGTAAACTGCTGGTCAGAGTGAACTTCAGCCATAATATTCAGTCTTGTACTCTTCACCCAATGTCAGCTGACTGATTCCCTTCCCTATGAACAATGTTCATATCCCTATGAACAATACTCAGAGTTGATGCTGTATGCAGTAGAATCCACTTAATCTTTTATATTTCCAACCTCAAAGTCTATGAGAAAGTCTGGATTGAAAATGCAAGAGAAGAGTACCCAGGATTGCCTTTTTCCTCTCATTTTTGGAATTAGCCTGACTGACTGGGTCTGTGCACTGTAGAGGACTGTGCAAAATGCAAAAGAAGCAGTCTTTGTATGTGGAAAAGGTTTGGTAGTAGCTGAAATAGCTGCTGTTTTATACAGTGACTGGCAAGCAATTTGGCAGGAGGAATTTTAAACAGCAGGCATTTTAAAGTAGCTTCTATCATTTAAGAACTCATTCAGTTGTTAGAGGCAGCCAATATACAGCAGAAATGGGGTCTGTGCAGATAGTCATGTGAGATGGGTGATACATTCATAAACCCACAGAGAACTATCCCTCAGCATTGCATCCACGGTCACAGTTGCTCTGCAGTTAGTCTACTGCAGCCATGGAGAGCCAGGGGTTCTTTAGATTCCCAAATAATATTTCATATATGCACTGCAGTGAAGAAGATACAGAGAATATTCCTCTTATTCAATAAACTTACATGATTCATGCTTGCTTAAGAAGTTCATGCATATATGTAGACCTTTAAACCAAAAATTCACATCAGCACAGACACAGGTTCTTACTGCACACAGCATCATCAAGACAGTTTTAAATGGAGGAATAGAAAGACTCTGAAGAAATGAATTTGTACTGAAGTATCTTCATCAGAACCTTTGGGGAGGAAGGTTGTAAATAAAACTCATATATCATTTCAGCAAGAAATCTTTTATCCCATTGAGTTATAACAGCATGAAGTGACTGTTATTTACACACAGAAACACTTCACCCTGAAGTACATCAGTAACAAAGGAAAATACAAAGCCACAAGCAGCCTCTAATAAAGCAGTAAGTGCTAAGTAGGAAGAGGTAAGCAGTCTACCATGAGATTAAGTTTCTAACATTGTGCAAGGTCCTGCTGCATAGAAGCAACCTCTGAATGACCCAAACAGCCACATAAAAGAAGGAAAAACAAATTTGAAAAAGAATGTATATCTTTATGAATTATAATGACATAATTTTCTAGATAATCCTGCCATTGCAGTATTCCAAGAGGACAGAAACATACTAGCTGTTCCTAAGCAAATATGAAAGGGTAAAGAATTTTACATCCCACAAATCTTTTGGTACTTGATACAAGAACTGTTTTGTCTTAAATGCCACAAATACAGCACTTCCTAATATAACACAGGTTGCACTCCACTAAGCATCACACAACAACCATTTAACAGTGGAAAGCACAGATTTAGATATCAACAAGATGAAGGCTGACCTACTTATTTACAACTTGATATAAGTCATTGCAAGATATAGGGTCTTGCCTGGATAGAGCTCTCATTAATTTCTAAAATGTTCAGAGCTTCTCAGGAAAGATCAGGCCCTCTATTTGCCCAAGGAAACATATGGAAAAGGAATCAGCTTTGCCAAGAGCAGAAATAAATGCCTTCAAAATTAACAAGACATACAGGAGAAATTCTTTTAAAGGGTTCAACTCCAGATATTATTTGTTGAGAAAAAGTTAAGAGAAAATGGATAGAGGCTAGGAAACCCACCCCATGACAGAGGGGTTGGAACTAGGTGAACTATAAGATCCCTTCCAACCCAAACCTTTCTATGATTTTTTGAAAAGTCAAAGCAGAAGGACAGACCAGAGCACATAAAACTAAATTCAGTTTAACTACCAACAAGATTTCTCTGTTTTCCTACTGCCATCAGCTCTTGGTCCAAAGATGGGCCAAACTGTTCTGTTTAACCTATAGGTCAAGACAGTTGCACAAGCATCAATCAGCTGTGCTTCAGCAAGATCTGATTCATGGGGGCACCAGTCAGAGCACAGCAACACTTACCTGTCTTAGGAATCTGACCCAGTCTCTCTTGCTTTTCATGCATTGGATTTCATTTATGTACATTTGATATATATTATAAACCTTTATGTACTTTTATAAGTAAAGACACTAGAAGCATTGCCTGTAGGATGTCTTCTGAAAAGCAGCAAGCCTTGTGGACCTCTGATAGCTCTGTGTACAAGCATCTGAATACTAGCATAGATCAGGGGATGCTTAGGGAAGGGCCTAGAGGATACCACAGAAAGCCTAAATTATATTAAAGCATTCAATGTTACCCTTTCTACAGTAATAAAAGCAAATAAAATATATAGACAATGTTTATACTGCAAGTAGAAGTCCAACATCAATACATGCAGGCATACTTCCACAAAGTTTAGTCTCTCACAGATAAAATGCACTTCTCAAACTCACACTATTGACTGCCTAGAAGATTATCTTAGAAAACAGTTACTCAATCTCTTTTGTCATTAGTCTTTCTGGTGTATAAGCCTCTTCCAGTCACTCAGAAACCACAACAATGCAAGCTGAAGCTGATCGAAAGGGTGCAGAATTCAATGATACTAAGGAGTGTAAAATACAAGAAAATCCAGGCAGATTAAATCACTGTGAGCAAAACAAAATCCATAAAGCAAGAGATGAACTATAGTAATAAATCATCTATTACAGACCAGTGAAGTATGCATATATGTAGGAGGGAAATAAACTTGGTTGCAAAGGACAAAGAATCTGTGATGTCTTACATAAGGCTGAAGATGAACTCTACCTGAAGAGCTTCCCAGAAGAGCTGTGTAGCACCTTGGGAAAATGCTGACAGTGAGAGCTTTAGAGAAATCAAGACAGAATTGCATGCAAGACTAAACCAACACATGGCAGACATCAGCAAAAGCCCAGCCAGCTCCCAGCCAGGATAACATGCCTTATCCACAGGTTATAGAATAAACACAGATGCAGCAATATGAGTCATTAGAGGAAAGCAAAAATTTAAATTGGAGGCAAATGAAGATTTTTGCACATGCATGACAAGAAGCCCATTGAGCAAAACTAATTTTATGTCTGTGCTGGAATAGTTGTCTTGCATGTTAAAAATAAAGACTACAATGGTTAGAAGGGAAGTACCACATAGATTCTAGGGGAAAATAATAAAAAATCGTATCCAAATAAAATACTTCTTTTATGCACTTTAACTAAAGCTAAGTTCTTCTCACAAAGCCTAATATATTTTATTTCCTATTTCCTGCAGGCTAAGAAGATACCATGGTCATTTAATACCCCCCAGCTGATAGCAGCTCATTACCCACAGTGGCTCATCGGTGAGTCTGATTCTTACTGTCTCTTTTCACACCAAAAAGTCTTTGTTTCAAAAGCCAAAGAATTACTAGTGTCACCCCATATCCTGGGGCATACAGAAAAGAAATGGTTTCCAAAACATAAATACATGATGAACCCTAGGATTAAAAAAAGAAGGAAAGAAAGAAAGAAAAAACCTTCACATCATAATGATTTTATCTTCATAATGAACGGCAGAGTTGGGCAGGGAGTCAGACCCTTATTCCACTTGGTGCTCTGCAAACACTGGGGAAAAGCCAGGTTCAGTTACAGGGAGTGTAGTTCTAATATTAATCAGGCATCTTCTGAAATGTGTGTTAAAGATAACAAATAGTTTCATAAAGTCTCGAGTATGAGGCTGTTTCAGAAGAATGTGATATGTGAGGCAGGTGCTTCATGTACAGCATATCCTAAACTCCTGCTCTATCAAGGGAAGTGAAAAATGCTTCCAATAATCTATGAACATTTCCTCTATAAAGTAAATGGGATTTTTTGTCCTATTATGATTTTCCATCAATTTATCTCCCCATAATAGCCTTTCTAGTGAAAAAATATCCTATTTACAGTATAAGAGCCAACTGTTTCTTACAAGCCTGCTCTGCAAAAATACCTGTTGTCAAGGGGCAAAAGACCTGTCTCAAACTCAGGAGTCACAAGTGGCTTTCCTTGTACTACTGTATGATTTGAAGAAGTTGTTCTGTCTTCTCAACACCTTACCACTTCTATACACTGATTCTTCATTGTCCAACAGAAAAAGGAACTGAATAAATATTTTAAAAGTGACTCAGATAAGGGGCACACATGGACAGCTTTGCAGAAATCTACATGGCTGCGTGTGTATTTACATTTGTGTGCATTCATGCTTTATGTTTCCTAAGTTCAAATACTCTAGACTTTAGAAAGCTAAATAAAAGAAAAATACTTCATTTGAGTAGGAAGTGAAGGAAGCACTTAGGTATGTCACTTATTTTAAGAGATGTAAAATCACAACCAATGAATGAATGTGAGAGAGCATTCAGTCATGCATGGCTAGCTGGGCCTTACAGAAAAGGTAATGGTAAAGGTAATGGCAATGTGTAGTGGTTCATGCAAGATTGCAATCTTGATTTTGGGCATGGACCTATGGGAATTAAAATTAATTCTGTGGCAAGTTAGCTCTGAGTTTTGGAGTCTTTCTCATTTGCTTGTTTGCATTTTAAATGGGTTAAAAAAAAAATCCAGACGGACTTTTTTGGAGATCTACTTGCAACAGAAAGAAATAATTGAGAACAGTAAATGTTAGTTGCTAAGCAATCCACTTTTCATGGTCCAGATGGAGTGCCAACCTGCATGGGACTCTTACTCTTTCTTTTTAAATCCTATATAATAACATCAGCTGAAATCATGCTCTCAAAATGACATCTGCTGAGTCTGCAAAGAGTGTTTGGCTCAGCCTGGCTGAAGTCCTGTGCTGCCTGAGTGCTGCCTGGCTGTTCCCACGCCCGAACCATGCAGCAGTTGTCCTGGTAGGATCTCATTGCATTTATGGGGACAGACAACTGCATTTGTAACTGCTCTGGGATTTTTGTCTCTTTAGCAGGTGTGGAGGGGAAAACAATCAAAGAAGAGATGGAAACTCCTCTGGGTTGTACCTATACACTGTCTGCTGGAAGAGTCTTTCTTGATGCTATATTTCCACTCAGGATGAAACTAAAAACCAAATCAAATCCAATCCCTAAAGACATACACACATGCACATCCCCTGAAGAAAATTACACAAAGATGAAGAATAAAAAGGAGAAAATCAGGACTGGCAAACCAAGGATTCATCACAGTTCAGCCTTGCTCAGTGCAGGCAAAATGACAGGGCATGTTACAACCACAGGTACAGCCAGCTCCACCAGCATGCTCTCAAGGCGAGGGTGACTCCTAATTTGCTGTTACATCTCAATAAGAACAGATCAGGCCTATGTACTTGGGCACACATAAAAGAAACTCCTTTCTAAGTGCCTTTAGTAGCTTAATTTTCTGAAATACTGATCAGTATTACCAAGTTCCCAAGCAGATGTACCACTAAACCAGTTAAGCCAAACACTCAAATGTTTACTTACTGACAACTTTCAAATTTACTGTGTATCACTCATACAAAAACAACTGTAAGATTTAAATATCACAGTGTGTTATTGCTGTGAGATCATGTGTAACAGCTGGGAATCTGCATTTTCTGGGTATTAAATATTACTGAAAAATGTTAAAGAACAAACACATTGTTCTCATAGGGCCCAGTTTGGGAAATGAGAAGCTCTGACTTCCTCTTCCTTTGCTGGGAGCCAAGAGAATTCATCTCAGAGGAACGTTTTGGAAGGGTAACTTCAAATGAGATAATTTTTTTATTATTGTTATGTTCTGGACCTTATAATAAAAACAGCTGCTTACTTATGTGCTAACTATATTTTAAAAGACATTAGAGGTTAAAATTTAATTTTCTGATTCCACTAGTGTGTGGAAATGGTCTTGCTGCTGCAAAAGAGTCATAGAGTGCTATTGAAACCCATAATCATCGTCATCTCTGTTTTCATAAATCCCATGTATATTAGAATGGGTAAATGTGCTGACATTCTGGAGCAACAATGAGCTTTTTGAAATGTCTACTCAAAAATGGATAGTGTCGACATATGCATATCATAGCCAATGAAACACATTTGAAAAGATGGTGTGTTAATTTGCTTGCTTTCCTATTTATCAGATGTTTTGACAAGTGAGCCTATGTTGTACCAAGACCAAACCAGGAGGATTTTTGCCTTCCTTCCAGTTTTCTTCCATTGCTCTGCTTATTTAGAAAATGAATTGCCACCAGTTGTAGCCTCTGTGGCTACAGGTAGAGTAGCTCTTTACTGTGTCACAGTAAAAGCATCAGAATAAGGCTCTTTTTCAGAAAGAAGGTATGTTGTACCACAATTAAAAAACCAAAATGAAACCCAAACCCTAAAAACCCCCAAACAAACCAAAACACAAAACCCAAAAACAAACCAAAAAGAATTAATTAATATTTATTGATTTCCTTTTAGCTTTATTGCATTTTCCTTATTCTGCATGTTGTGCCTGAATGTGTAAAACTCTTCTCATTAAAAAAGGCAATTTGGTGAATATGCATTGTCTTTTTATCATTAGAAACCATTCAAGCAATTGGAAGAATCAGAATTTATTGTCATTTCTGTTGCAATTGCTAGTCCTTGCCAAGTTATTGATTTAAAAAAGAGGTTTCTTAATTGATAATTCTACTACAGTTTGAAGAGCATGTAAAGAGAGCTTGAATATGATCTCTTCTCTTTTTCTTGTGAGCTAAAAGAATATCTTGGTTGGATTTTCAGCCTTTGATAGATAGGAGATTTTCTTAAAACATCATGATATGTGCTTTCATGTTAGTATATAGTATATTATAAATAGTATATAGTATACTATATATATATATACTGTATATAGTATGTGTATTTATGTGTAGAGCATAAGTCAAGCCCTGAGTTTCTGCTATGAAAGGGTAAAGTATAGCATTATGTAGCACCAATAGGAGCAGCCTTTAAACATTCATAGTTTAACTACATAAATAAGACTTCTTAAAAGATTAATTGTGTTATCTTATCTTCCTCAGTGTTCTAACATTTTCACTATTTCAGAACTTTAAAATATTTTGTTTCTGCCTAATACCAAAACCAACATCACAGAAAAGTGAAGAAATATGGAACCAGAGCAAGGTTTTCTAGTACTGAAACAAACATCAAGAGAAAATGAGGAGAGATAAAGCTTCTTTCACACGCCTGAGTGTGGCAACGAGGCACAGACTCCGATGCTGTTCACACACGAAGACCTTTATTTTCTCTACCAGCTAGCTTTTATACAGCTCCCTTGTGCTTTTACATCACACATCCTCCTGCATGTTTGTCTGCCCACAATTCCTCTTTCTTATCTCCTCCTTTGCATAATATCTACAGTCCTCTGCAACAGTTGTCAAGTTTCTTTGCTGTGTCCTCTGCTGTTTGCACTTACTGCTCCCATGGTTTCTCTTCAGAAATGGGGAAAGAGACAGGCACTAAGGTCTTTGGGAACATTAGTATTGAGTTTCACAGCTTAAAAGCTTACAGAATGCAGAACTCAGAGGCAAAATAGAGGACTGACACACATGGCAGTCTGAAGAATTTAAACATGGGTATTGGGTATTGAGAGATGGGAATTAATTTCCTTGTTGCTAAAATCTGTGTGCCATTCCAATGTGGCAGAAAAGGAGGCACTGGAAATGCAGCATCAGACATTAAAAAAATTATATTATACTGTACTCCTACTCAAAAACATGGTGAATGTCTTAGTGTGATATCAGAGGAAAAAAAAGGAGGGTAATGTTATAAAAAAGTTGGATCGAGGCTATCTTACATTAAAAGTCATAAAGTGTAACTGAACACAGAAAAATCCTGGGCAGTAGAAAATATTTCCCCAAACTTTTTGTCTGTCTATGGAAATCACTGAGAGAAGGCCAAGTGATAATATCATCTGAGTTCTTTAAAGTGGAACAGGTAAAAAAACATAGGCAGACAGATTGAACTCTCAAACAGAAGAATTTAGCATATCAAACATATCAAATATATGCAAAAACACACATTCAGGTGGAAAGGCCTTGTAGCTTCAGACTGACAATCTGGTGAAGTATAGCTCTGGATTTATGTGCTGGTTTGAAAGCAAACCAGTGAGAGACTGCAAGTCAGAAATACAATTTAATAGGGAAAGCCAAAAAAAATAAATGCAACAGTGCAAAAAGAAGCCACTGACAGAGTCAGAAAGCAGCCTGAGCCCTGTCAGTCAGGGTGTTGGTAGCAGTCCCATTAACTGGTGCTGCAGCACTCCTGAGTGATGGCTGGGGCAGTGATCCTGGAGATCTGCTCTTCACCCGAGGGTCCCGTGGCAGCTCCTGTCCTCTGGGAATGCAGTAGGTGAGGGCTCTGTGCTGCTCCAATCCCCAGATGATATCCAGGGGGGGATGCTTGGCTGCCCCTGGGGTGAAGCATCTCCCAGTGGGACGATGTGACTCTCTGGGTCATGCAGTGAGTCCCTGACAGCCCATGGAACAGAGACAGCCCCCGAGGGAGTGATGGGGTGAGTCAGGGTGGGAGGTAAGGAGCACTGCCACACCTGCTGGAACAGCTTGTGAAGGTGATCATAGAATTCATACTACTGGTTACACCCTGCATTGGAACCTAGGGCAGTTTAGTTTTACAATTTTATCTGCCTGAAAGTTCCAACCACCTCCTTATCCTACTGAAGGAGGAAGAAGGACAGACTGAACCAAAGATCTTTCTTAAAGACCCTGTCACACTCTTGTTATCCTCCTTCAAGAAAACTTTCAGAACACTCTTTATAAGCTTTAAGATCTTTAGAATGTTGAAATTCTGTAAACTCCATTGTACTGAGACCTCTTTCTGCTAAACCAGTTTGCCTGACTCTGCAAATATTCTGTTGTGTCCTCTGCTTAATTTTAGATCAGGAGCCATTTGGGCACTGTTTCTTGTCTTGTTTTGGGCAGAATTTCTTGTTTTGTAAATGCTTCTATGAACCTAGTACAATTTAGTCCTAGCCCAGAATAAGGATTTTAGATATGGCCATAATTAATAGTAAGAATGCAAGTGGCCAGTATAAAGAAATGATTCCCCAATAAAACCACATCACTTGTAGAAGACATTAACAAAGCAGTAATTGGGTTTTCTGAATAACTCACTTCATCAGTAGAAAGAATACAGAATGATGCAGTACATCACATACTGATACAGCCCTTGAAACAAGCCATGAAAGAGCTGAAGCATCTCATTGCTGGAAAATAGCTATCATTTAAGACTTATTTATGCCAGACTCATTTTTCTGCAAATAGAAGAAGATACTCAACATCTAGAGATTTTACTTGCAGTTGTTTTAACAAATTTCCAGAGCTGGGGGGAGGGTGGGTGAGAGAGTAACTGCAATTGTACTCTGCCTAAAAAGAGTAAACCAATCCCTGATTTATAACTGTAGTCAGATGCTGGACATTAACATGGAGATTCTAAAAAGTTGTGCAAACTATTGTGCAAACATAGCTTAAATGAAAACAAATACCAAACCATGTCAGTTTTATTACAGCTAGAAGAATGGGAAAGATGTTGTGAAAGGAGGTGAAAATAACTGCTTGCTAGTGTTTTATACCATTCTACCCTTGGATTTTAAAGAAAAGAAAGACCAAAGGAAAAAACCCTCAGACTCACTAAAGCTTAAAGCAGCAATAGCTTTCCCAGTTTAAACTGTTTGAAAAGCTGTCTGTGGTGAACACTGTTAGAAGGTACAAGGTGCACCGGAGGGGTTTGCAGGAAAACCAGAACCAAAGTAGCTTTCAAGATCAATCAGAAGCTGCTGTTTCAGGAGCTGTGCTAGAATTAATGCCAAATAAAATTCATGCTACTCCACAGAGATTTTAATGAACCTGCTTGGAGGCAACAGAATGAAGGTGCCATTGGCAGGGAGCAACGTTTCAAAATAACCTGGAGCAAGTTGCTTAAATTCCAAACATTTATAACAAAACTGAACAAAACAGAAAAAGAAAATAGGAAGAGGTTAATGAAGTTCTGTAAGCAGCATCAATCACTTCCTAAAGCACCCAGAGAAAAAAACCTACATTCAAAGGTGGTTTTTTAAAGCCCCATGTGAGATACATAAAAATCCTTTGAAAAGGAGAGAAGCTCTTTTGAACACTTTAAGCATTTCCATTCAGTAAACAAGACATCTAGAGAAAAATTCTAGTCAAGTCCTCTGGTCCCTCCAAGCTATGTTGTTTGGTATTTGTCTCTCTTTTTCCTCTCCATCCTCCCCACACTCCTTTCCATCGTGTTTCACTCTCAACATGCCCCTGGGATGCTGCAGCAGCCGAAGGGTTCCTGCATAGCTGTGCTGTGCCAGAGCTAGTCAGGACTTTAGTCACACATATGCCTAAGCAGTAATTCCAACACATTCATTATTTCTGGTTTTTGTTTTGGTTAGGAGATTTTCTCACTACTTCTGGAATCTGAAATATGTTTCACTCAGCTATGTGGTAATTAGAAAATAAGCTCTAATAATCAGTGAATTTTCCAAGCTTCTCAGTGTTCAGAAAGGAGATATTTTTATAGGACTGGAGCAAAAGATGTGCTTCTGTTATCAGCTATATTTTGCTCCTTTTTTTAATTTTGATTTTTTAGTTCTAGCATGCATCCTGGCCCTAAGAGAAAATGACCATCACCACCTGACACTTACAGAACTGAGCTGCTGTTGCTTGGATGAGTGCTGCTTGTTTTACTACAGAAGACTGGGCCAGGTTATTGCTCTAGCAGTATTAATAAATGGTATTAATTAAGTTGTACCAGACATAATGAATGCTGCATTCTGGCATGGTCCTCAGGATAGCTTCTTTGTAGTAGTTCCTCCAATGGGAGAAAAAATTAGTGAAAGCATGGGAGAAAATTCTCAAGACTAAGAAGAAAAGCCAGGCCATAACCTCTAACTTGTTAAGATACTGGAAACTTTCTGGTGAAATCTAAGTTTGTCTAAAGGAGAACTTTTAGAAACTTATTTTTATTTTAAGGAGGGTCTCTTGTATTTTTTCTTTTCTTTTTTTTTTTTTTTTTTTTTGTGGGCAGCTGACATGGATAACCATAATACATAAGGTATGGTACTTCAACAAGTATGTCACTCTGATGGGACAATTTTCTTTAGAACAGTTTGACACTTAGATTTTTCACCCCATTGATAACTAAGATAATGTTATCAGTTTCAGTTACCAAAAGTACTTAAAAGTCTTTCCTGTTTAGTACTGGCATTAATAGCAACACTGCTGATGACCCTCACTGACAGTTCTTACTGCAGTCCTGTGTCTGAACCTGAGCTAGCTGGAGTTAACTCTGCTCCTGAACAGTAAGAAATTACAGTAATTGATCTGTGCAGCTAGTCAAGCCTGACTGAATATGGTAGGGATGAATGCATTTGGAGCAGGTGTTGAGCAGCTCACACATAGCTTTTCTGTTCAGAGAATGAGAACCTGTTTTTCAGTTGTATGCATTAGGAACACAACTATCAACAAGGAAATGCTCCTAATAGTAAATATCTATGCTCTTGGGTATACCTGGCAGATCCTGGAGGTTGTAGGGTGTGTGTGTGTGTGTTCATTCTTTTCTTTCTCCTACATTTTTTAGCTTTTAGAAATGTTTTAATGAATTATGGTTTGAAAAGTTTCTGAGGTGTTTGCACGGCCATCAGCAAAGCTGTGGGAACAGCCATTTCTGGCCAGCAGGTAAATGTTCCACAGCTATGAATATCCACAGTAACTGTTTTCCAAACCACACCAACAAGTATTAAGCACAGCTGAAAACTGTCACCTTCTTTCTGTTTGAATTTGTATCAATAGATGCCTTTTTTGTAGACAAAAGTAGTAGAAACAAAAATTAGCATCATTCAGAAATGTGATGTGTGTGATGACAGAATAGGTGACTGCCAGCACTGCACCAATTCCATCTGCACCTTGTTTTGAGGCAGCACATGTAGACTTTAGTCCTGTGGGCCATTGAAAGTCACAAGTGGTGATGTTGAAGATGCACATCATATAAACTAAATCTTTCAAAAGAAACAGTAGGCTGGGTGGTATCAGGTTTAGGATCTCAACAATCTTTCACCACAGACCTCAGGGATTTTAGGACTAGGCTGCAAAGGCCTATTGAAAGAAGCATTCATTATTTATGACCTTGGATAAGGATAAATGTAAACAAAACATTGACAAACAAGCAAAAAGCTCAGCAGAAATTATACCACGTGCTTTTACTACATTAGCATTTTTGATTGATAAAGTGGGAGTGGTGTGGTGTGGTGTGCTGCTAGCAACAGTATTCCAATTTAAAATAAGAAAATCTAATGAAAAATTAACAACATGAAATGTTCCAGTAATGTTTCCTGTAATGGTTGTTGACATGGGAAATAAATAATCAAAGGGATTTCTGAAGAACAAATTTAACAAAGAAATAAGTAGTGAGAGTGGCTTAGATAGCCATATTCAGTACATATACTTAAAATGTAATTCTACATTCTCTCACATTAAATATTTAAATTCTCATAAAGAACAAAGAGTGTGGGACTATCTCTCTCTTCAGGCATATTACATTTCAAAGCAAGGATGTCCTTAGGATCCAGCTAGAGCCTGGATCTGTGACTATATCCTATTGTTTGGCCTCAAACTAATTGTAGCAGAAAATTAATTATGTCCGACTTTTCCAACTTAACTGTTTAAAAATCAACTTGTTCCTGAAGGGCAGGAGCTGCTCAGCATGTTACATATTGAAGCACTAAGTGGCCTGATTTTTCAGAACTGCTTGACTTGTCTAACACATTAGTTTTTGATAGAACCAGATGGTGTTTAAGTCTCAGTATTTCAAGGCACCTTGACACAGCTCCGTAAATGCATTTCTGTATAATTCAGGCTGATTTTTAACACCTCTGAGAGTCTTGCCCCTGTGTACACAGCGGTACCCTTCGGAAACCGCAGTCTAGGAATGAAACCTGTGTGCATGACTGGGTCTGTGTATCATGTGCAGAGCAAACAGTTTGAGGAGCAGAGAACAAAGGGAAAAGGCCTTTTTGTATCAGTCTAAAACCCAGAAAAAGATTGTACTAAAGTTATGGCCTTTTTTTTTTCCTTTTTACAGCCTGTGACTTGTAAAAGGACTCCAAGTTTAAAGATCTGCCCAATTACTCTACATGAAGATTTAAATTTATTTTTTTGGGGGGATACCAGGTTGTGTATCACAAATCACTTTTTCACAAAATGGAATGGTGAAGGGAAAACAAAGGGAGAAATCCCATGTATAGAATTGATTACATTATGTTTTCTAATACCCAAACTACACAAAAAGCCTGCATTTTAATTATTAAAAGCAAAACAGCTTGAAATAAGGACTTGTTGAGTAGCCACAGTAGAGTGAAAGTCTTCTGGAAGAATCTGCTTCCAAAAGGTGACCAAATGTTGTGTGGGAAAGTCTCAGTTTTCTAGCAAAGACTCGTCACTTCAAGGGGGTTATGCTGAGTATTCTCTAAAATAGAAATAATAGAAATGTCCTGACCTTGGCTTGTATTGAAACTCTGACACTTTCTGTAGTTTATCACAAACTTGAATGTTGCTTATACCTTTTGGAGACTTTGAGGGGTTTATGAAGATATGTAAAAACTCTGAAATAAAAAGATAATGTCAACTACAGTACCTGTTCTGTAACTGAACCTCATTGTTTTTTATGGAGTCATTCAACTCAAATACAATTTTCTGGACTTCTTTGGTTTAATATTTGCCTATAGCTTGACATGCTGCTGTCTGAATTTAACTGAAGCTAACAGTGAAGTAACACTGAGGTGTGACGTGGGAGTTCGTGCACGAAGAGGCGACGCCTTTATCATCTTCTTGAACGTCTCGTGATGACTTTTATTATTTACAAAAGTGATTCTTTTATACACACCTATTAT
>NW_008653345.1:7654-20870 GCF_000695815.1 Acanthisitta chloris | reverse complement strand
GCAGCTTGCTCAGGCCCTGCTAGCAAGGCTGGATTGCTCACACGTCCATTAGCAATCAGAGATTCTCCCACAGTGTTACCAGGCCAATGAATGACAGTCACCACCCACCACAAATGCCCTATTCATATTCTTTTTCTTTTGTGCACCATACGAGTCCAAATGTATTCAACAAAACGACTGTCCCTCCTTCAGCCTGCTGTGAATGAGCTGCATGATCTTTACAAACCTACTCGGTATCGTGTCAAAGGGAAAAAGGTAAATAGAAATGAAACATCCTGCTGCATTTTAATTCTTATATTGGTCTTTTAAATCCTCCGTCTTCAAAACCAGGGCACAAATAGGTGTCAGGGAGAGTAATTTCCCCAGCTAGCTGTATTATTCACTGCATTGCAGATTGTGCAAGTGACTCCTTCTGCTACAAACAGATTGAAAGAGATATTACTGCGTGTTATATAGTGATTTTGTTGTTGACATTAAAAAGAAAGGAGGAAATGGGAGGTTGCAGAGGAATCAAGATGAAGCAGCAGTGGTGCAGCATAGCATGCTGAACTATAACCAATTCCACCTTCGGTGCAGCATCCGAGGCAAGACTTGGCATGCAGTAAATGTCTCACAAGTGTATTTTTTGTCAGAAGGATCCTATAGTGGCCATGAGTGGCCAGAGCCAGACGAGTTCACTGCCTTTCTGACTGCCTTGTGAAATCATATCCAAATGCAGAAAGGCTGCTTGGGCCTCTCAAACTGTCTCAAGCTCATTTCAAAGCTGACAGACTGGCAGTATTCACATTTGTTTTTCCAATTAGTCTTCCTGGATCCTTTTAGCTCTCTGAGCATCTCATTTTTCCCAAACAGCTCTGCTAGAATAACTTTATTTAACCTCATCTTTAGCTCTCAGTCTAGTCAGAAAGTATCTTACATTTCAAAATCTGCACATCTTCAACTTGTTACTGATTCAATGTCCTAGCAGGGCAGAATCCATTGCCTTATTTTCTTCTCATGAAGCTAATTTCTTTAACCATCTGTGTATTCATGGTGGGTCAACTCCTGTCAGATCTGCCTTTTTATTGAAGATACAGGCAATTCAAAAGCATTTTACAATGTGGAACTATTTAAACCTACCATCAAAGTATCACAGACATAAACAGCATTTTCTTTTGAAACACAAAGATTAATGTTTATACAGAATGACCTGGAGATCACGGAGGTTTTAAACTAACACTGTCATGGTTTAACCCCAGCCAGCAACCAAGAACAACACAGCTGATCACACACTCCCACACCAATGGGATGGGGGAGCAGATCATAAGGGCTAGAAAAACTCATGGATGAAGACAGATTAATAGAGAAAGGCAACAGAACTGGTGAAGTATCTGAAGCACAAGTCTTCTGAGGAGTGGCTGCAGGAGCTGGAGTTGTTTATCCTGGAGAAAAGAAGGCTCAAGGGAGACCTTATTGCTTTCTACATCTACCTGAGAGAAGGTTGTAAGGAGGTGGGTGGCAGCTTCTTCCTCCAGTTAACGAGCGATAGGAGAAGAAGAAATAGCTTCAAAAGGCACCAGGAGATGTTTAAATTGAATATTAGGAAAAGTTTCTTCACTGAAAGTGTTGTCAAGCATTGGAACAGGCTGCCCTGTGAAGCAGTTAGTTCACCACCCCTGGATGTAGTTAAGAGATGCAGATGTGGCACTTAGGCACACGGTTTAGGGATGGAGGTGGCAGTGCTGGGTTAATGGTTGGACTCAATGATCTTAGAGGTCTTTTCCAACCTAAATGATTCTGTGATTCTACATTCAGGATAATTTATAACCTGACAGGGAAATGAATGGCAATTATATATCATTAAAATGTCACATATTAAATATTTGGCATAACTCAGACAGGAAGGTTATGTACTAACAGGGGTAAGCTTACCTTAATGTTTGCATATTCTTACGCTTTTGTTCAGCCTTTCAAAGGCTAAATATCATATTGCTTACTCACAATACTCATTAATTGCCTTGGTACTCATTAGCATTTTGTTTTTCTTTGGTGATGGAGTCATATGTAGGCATATTAATTTTTTTGCTTTATTATCTTGCCTGGAAGACTAACAGAATAACATTAGTTACAGAAATAATGATGTGATTTAATGTATGAAAACAGATGGTTATTTAAAATTGCTCAGTTCTAATGTTTAATATTAAAGTTACATGCTTAATAAACATAAGTGTGAAACTAATTAGGCATAATTTATTCATGTTTCCCTCTGAATCACTGATGACAATTTATTTGAGAAAACTTGGCTCATCTGCATGTTAGTTTATTTACATACTATAAAACCCAAAAGGTTTTTAAACTGTATCTATTACTATAGTTCTAATTTTATTCAGAAGAAAAGAATGACACTTTTGTCTTAATTTGAAAATTTTTCTGCTGGAAAATGAATTTTGTAAAATGGCAAAAGAATTGTTAACTTCAAACAAAACCTATTTTTTGACAACATATGAGAATTCCACCTACATCTTTATGTCCATAGGAATATATACCTTGTCTGAAAAATCCTTCAGCTGATTCAAGTTGCATTCATGTGATCTTAAAATAATAAAACTAAGCAAGCTAAAAGTGTATCAGCAATTTAATTAGACATATAAGAGCTATGTACAATACTGAATAATATCTATTTTCAGAAAACACCTGCACATAGCAGCAATTTCAATTACATTCCTTGAAATGCATTTCTGTAAAATCTTTTCCACACTTAGCTACACCATGTATGAGAAATGGAATGACTATTAGACATGCTATCCATGCTTATGTGTATTTGATAGATACAATAAACCCAAACCAAGCTTCATTTTCCCTCAGGTGTCTGGATGGGTTGGTATCTGCAAATCTTCAAAAGTCTAGAAAACTCAGTAGGAAATAAAGATCTAAAACATCTGTTCTTCTCAGATATTCTTCTCTTTTCAAAAGGTTCTGAAAGTATATTTGAAACAATATTATTTCAGAATTTATTTCAGAATCTTGTATTGGTTGCACTGTATACCATATCTAAAAGCCTTAAAGATCTTGGTTGGCATTACAGTATGCAGTAGGCATATTTGTTAAGAAGAATTTTCTGTCTTATTTCTGTACTTATTTTACATCTCCAAAAAGAATTATGGCTGATAAAAGAAATAAAAAGGAAATTATTTATTCTGTCAAGGCAAATAGTTTTATACAAACTTTGCTTTTGCCATGAGGTAACCAAAGGCAAAACCAATTCCTCTGAGGAGAAAAGGCTCATGCCTTTCCCAGTCCAGCAATGTCTGTATTGCTAGAGCTGTGTCTCTAGTATTGCTAGCTGTGTTGCTCAGGGAACAGAGAAGTCAAGGACTCCAACTATGACTTGGGTTTAAAGTGTCAGTGGAGTCTCACAGAGATATAAATTGACAACAGTTATGAAATATAAAAACAAAGGAACAAAATAGATACAACTGGTAGTGGGTCACAAAGCATGTATAAGGCAAAGAGCATTAGGAGTCTGACCATTTTACCATGAAGTTTCCAAGTTGGCATCTTTTGCTTTTGGGAAAAAACCCAACCCACCAAACCAAAACCAAAACCAACCAAACAGCACAACCCAGATTTTCTGTTCTCGATCAATCTTAGGTATTTCTTGGGACATGATAAAAAATAATGTATGGAAAACTATTTAAGACAGAAGCTCAAAACAATTTTCTAGAATGCTACAATTGAGAAAGTATAAGAATATATAAAATGGACAAGGAGAGGGAAGAAACTTCTTATTGTCATTGTCTATCATCAGCAAAAGTCCATAGTGTGAGAGTGATATGTGCTTTAGGTAAAGCATGACAAGCTATCAACATCTGAACTAAGAAAATATTACTATGGTCACTATAGCAGTGCTTAGGTACAAACATTATATAAAATGTATATGGAAAGAAGAGGGATAAGAATGCCCTCCAAAATCTACAGTTTTCATGCCCCTCTATGAATGATCAAGCTAGGAAAAAATTTCTTTGAAGGGCACCCAACATGCCAAGGTAGAGGCAAACCTGCAATCACTGCAATCCTGTGCAGGAGATGGCACCGAGGCACTGCCAGCATCAGGCTCTGGTGTGCCTATTCTCTAATTCCCAGTGAACCATACATAATGCCTGCTCAGTTCTGGCAGTTGCACCCTCTGACATGTTAATGAAGGAAGACAAGAGTACAATTTTTAAATGCCTCTCAGAGACTGAATACCAAGTATGAAGGGAAGAGGAAAATTAAACAAATGCAAGCAAGTGATCAGATGCATACAGAAAAAACAATGAGCACTTAGATTATAGTCAACCTCTCAGCTCAGTAATACCGGTTTAAATTTTGCATTATCTGGAACAGCACCATTTCTGAGACAATAAAAATAAATATAAGACTGAGCCTTTGGCTTTAATATCTCGTCACACCACTGAAGAAACTCTGCTTTTGGGAGTCTCAGCTCAGTGATAAAACTGTTTATTACAAATTGAATAATTACAAAAAAATGAGGAAAAGAATGGAATATTACAATACACATCATAATCCCTAAAGATATAAATTATTTCAGACATAGATAAAGAGAATGCAACATGGATGGTTTTAGCTTGAGAATAGAATGATGTGATGCACCATGACATGCCTTGCCTATATACAGCAAGTGGAAATGGAAACCACTTTTTTCTATATATTAGCATGGCTTTTAACTATTAATATGCACTACCTCTGCAGCAAGAGGCAGTTCCCTTATATTTCCTTACATGTTTTGAAAGTATGAGCCACACAAAAGATGCTGAAAACAGCAACCATGGCAGAGGTAAGAAACTCAGGTGTCATTGCTAAGTTTTACCATTTGGTAAGTTTCAAGAAGTCCAGGTGCCACAACTTATTTTCATCACCTCACATGAACTCTTCCCTAGCTGACTGTGCTGTACTCTATAAGGTTTTGGTGAAGGAAATTAATCCTCTCTGTAAGCATCAATAAACCTGGCTAAGAAGCTGACAAGGATTACTCCTGAATATTCTAATTACAGTGGCCTTTGTATCATCTCTTGTATTATCATTTCTCTTGCACACTGATGCAAGACAGCTGTGAGAGTCTAATCCCTGTTTGCTGGAATCATTCCTTACAGGCTGCTTACAAATGGCCTAAAATCTAGAGAAGATACAGGTGGCTTAAATAACACTTAGCTTTTAACACTACTTTTCTGTTGAGCAGAGCTTGGACAGAGGCATAAACTCTTGGGACACTTTCTTCTTATTAGGCTGCATCAGTTGTTCCAATTAGAAGTACAGCAATGTTTTTCAAGACCTGTTGCAGTGTAATTGACCTAGCATCCACCAACCTTACTCAGGAGTGGTAAAGAAATTAAAACTGAGGCCAAAAAAAAATCTCACAGAAACAAACCCATGAAAAGGAGGGCTGAGTGAAGAGATGAGCTCTTCAATAGAATAATTAAAAGAAAATTCATAATCCTCACAAAATCTGCAAGATTCACACCAAATGATCCAAGTCAAACGAAAGACTGGTAATTTCCCAGCACAGTTGCACTACTCTTCTGAAGCAAAGGCTGAAGCTAACTATATGAAGATACTCACTTTGTTATGTTGTAATGGCATAGATAACAGACCTCCTGAATGTTGACATACCTGTGGAGTTACTGATAAGAAATTTTAATTGAAAAAATTATACCTTCCTAAAAATTCATTAACTACAGACTGCTTTTGGTCCTTGCTTAAAAAAAATGGTATTTTCTGTTTCAAACTTGTATGAGTAAATCATAGACCTACAACATCAGAGCCAAGAAAACTCCCTGTTCATTTCAAAAGATTGAAAGCAAACCAAAACAATTAGCCAAACAGTATTAAAATAAAATGGCAATTTCCCACTGTTTTTTCTGGAAACTCAACTTTCCTAAACTAATCAGAATATCTTGAACACCAAAGAAGTCTGTTTAAATATTTGTAAAAAATATTATCTGTATGACCATCCCTAAAGACATTCTGGTAGTGAACAGTCACCTGATGCATGCAGAGAAATAGACTGTTCTCTGTCAAGTAGCAGCTATGCATCTGACTGAGGTTATAGCTGGGTTTCTGTTCCTGTGGCACTCAGGAAAAAACTCCAACACATTAAAAATTGCTTATTCAAATTAGCAGAGCAGTACTGCAATGGGAAAAATTAAAGAACTTGAGACCTTTCAAAATCTTTTCCAGTGAATCAGTCTGTCCTTCAAACATATCTATGATTTAGAGAGTAATGCCTTCCTTTGTGTTTTATAATACTGTTCTTTCAAACAACAAAATATTTGCAGGGAAGTACGTATCGATATGAAAATTAAAGATGTGCTGGGTTGAAAGACATCCAATGGGATTACCTAGTTCATCTTCCTCCTTTGAGGCAAGATGAAGTGCATACCTAGGACACCCCAGGCAGATGTTTGTGTGACCTGTTCTTAAAAACTGCTGCCTTACCTCCTCATAGAAATCCTGTCTACAGATAAAGATTTTTATGTCTTGTCCCATGTGCATAAATGACACAAATTCCTGTTAACAGTGTTGATGTGCTGGAACATTTTCTGTTTCCCTATCAACACTTCCTTGCATTAATAAAACCAACCCAGCACTTTCAGCTTTCTAAATTGAAGTTAATTACGAGTATTTGAAACATATTAATCTCTTTTAAACACCATATCATTTTTAAAGGGGGGGAGGTATATGGGATGGGTCATGATACTTCTGAGTACAGACTATCTGCTATTATGTTCCGTGCAAAAGGGAACAGAAACAATGCCAGCACCAGCAACAACAGAATCTGTTTGCATTCCTCCTTTGGGAGCAATCCAACATGTGGAAACATGAGGGCTCTGTCATTTGCAGAATGATTTAAATAAGACAGGATCCATCTGCTTCAAGATGAGCAGAAGATTGTTGGCATAATAATAAACTCTTTGGATGTTGCAGAAGGTCTCTGGCACTTTAGCAAATGGAGAAGATGTACAATACTACATTTACTTACTTAGCTATAAGCCATAGGTGTAAATATTGTGGAGGAATGAACACACAGTTGACTTCCATTTAAAGAAAAGATTACAAAGATAATTACTTCAGGAGATTTGGGAATGAAACCAGATGAATGGAGCCATTTCTGTTGAAACCTCTTTTTCACTGTGGTGGTTCACCTATGAAGTTTGTCTGTTTTTCACAAAACTCAAACTTCTAACTAATTCAACTAATATGATTAACATGGAATGAATTTCAGGTATGATGTGGAGGATCTAACTCAGCAAAAAGGCTCTGGATCCATCATTGGTGCAGAAGACACATCTTTTATTTGGCACAGAAATCAGAGAAAATGTCTGTTTTTCAGGTTTATCTAGCTTACTGCTGACTTTTCATCTGTTACAGTCATCTCTTCATTAATTTATGCCCATAGTTGACCTATGCCTGGCAAGTACATGGAATGCTATGGAACACTTACATTAACACTAAAGACCTATGCCTGGCAAGTACATGGAATGATATGGAACACTTATATTAACACTAAGCTTGGTGTAGGTTTTGTTAATAGAATTTATGCATGTCTGATCAATTGTTTTGACCTGTAATATCAGGTAAAACCTAGAAAAAAACCCCAATTAAATGAGCCACTGCAGACTCAAATATGACACCATATAACAAGTCACCAACATCAAGAGATTTTACCTGCAGTTCATTTATTTGGAAGGCCTAAGATTTTTCTCATGAGTAATGTTATTAAAAATAATTACTCTATGCAAAGGGTGGATTGTAATTCTTCCACCTAAGTATTAACACAAATACACTGACTAGCAGTTAGTGCTTTGGTCCTCAAAATATTGTCACTTTAAGGTTATGTTCACCCCCTTTATTCATTTCAGAGGTGTTTTGCAGTGGTGCAAGTTCCCTCTAAACTGGAGATATATGATGAAGTAGTGCAGCAGTATGCAGTTTCTGTTGGCTGGGTTTTTTTTCTGTTCTGGTAACTGTATAACCTGGCTTTTAGCTACTGAAGCAGAGCTCATAAAGATAAATACATGTAATACTTTTCCCCAGTTTCACTGTTGTCCTTTTGATGCACTAGTGGTCTGCACAGGTAAGAGTAGCTCTCACATTACTACACCACGGGCTGACTCTAATTTGCTGTATTTTCCTCTGTCCTCAGAGAAGGCACACCTTATTCTGCATCTTCTTTCCTGTACTACATTTATTTATTCATTTATTATAAACAAGACCGTGCAATAGTCATAGAATCATCAAGGTTGGAAGAGACCTACATTGTCATCAGGTCCAACCATCCACCAAGCACTGCCACTGTGACCCATAACCACTACAGCATGTCACCCAGCCCCAGGTCCAGATGCCTCTAGAGCACCTCCAGGGATGGTGACTCCACCACCTCACGGGGCAACCTATTCCAGTGTCTGACCACCCTAATAGTGAACATTTTTGGTCTAATATCTAATCTGAATCTCCCCTGTCTCATCTTAAGGATGTCTCCTCTTTTCTTCCCACCGTGGGCATGGACCAGCTGGCACCTCACTCTAACCTCCTTTCAGGTAGCTGTAGAGGTTCCCCATGAGCTTCCTCTTCTCCAGATTAAACAAACCCAGCTCCCTCATCCTCTTCTCAGAGGACGTTTTCAAGACCCTTCACAAGCCACAGATAACTGCAAGACTTTCTTTTCAGGACATTAGCTGCTCCTTCAGCATCTGTTTGTAATTCAGTTCACTTTCCATTGCTAACCTATGGATGAGAATTTCCTTTCATGTAGGGTGACAGTGAGAGCTTCCTTGCTGGTGGATACCTGAACAAACACATTTGGAATATTAAACACCTGCTAATTGGAGGCAGGTTTCCAAAATCAACATGTGTGCATGCTGATGTGGGCAAACTACAGATTCCTCTCCAGCTGGACAAAAGATCCAAGGATTTTGTTTTCAGCAGAAAGTTCATAGCCATATTTGTTTGGAATTGTTTTGTATATTAGGATGCCTCTAGCCAGGCTAACTGGCCAAGGTACATGATTTAGAGAAGCTATTTTCTAATAGCTATGCCATTAGACTAGCCAAATATATGACAGGTTTTCTTCACAGCTTTGTGAAATATCTTTATATAACTGTTCATTTTCACTGTCAGTCTGACTGTATTTCTTTTATCTTAGTGTTCTTTCCAGGAGGAGACCTAGACTTAACACATAACAGCAAAATGTCAGTTTGCACTGGGGTACCTAAGGCATCACTCAGTACATGGAGATTTTGAGAAATAACATTAGCAATGTTGCCTTTTAATGAACTATGAGGTAAGTAGCAACATCTTAAAATATTGCCTGTAAGTGACCTACTGTTGTTCACTGAAAGTGTATTAAATTAACAGAATTATAACTGAAAAAGGCATCATTTAAAAAGAAATTTCTAGGACTAATACTGGCACACTCTTTGTGAAGAAAAGAGAAACAATTTGCCATGAACCAAAATCCAAACATTTTTAAGTTGGAAAATATCATCAAATTATTCTGTTAAAACTACAATAATAAGGTATATCCACATCTCTGTTACTATTCATTTTGTTTCTTTCTCCTCCTGAAATTTTTACAAGTCATACATTCCTGTGTGCTATTACTAAAATTAGAAGAAACCTCTCTGTCTTTTTTGTAATTGTTTTTGTTTCTGTTTGTTTGTTTGTTTAGTTGGTGGTTGTTGTTGTTTAAACAAATACATTCCAGGAGTATAATTGTCTTACAGGTAGACTTGTTATGAATGTTCTTATCGTGCTTCCCCCCTTCTGCCACCCCCAAATGTAAATATACCCAAAGAAATATTTGTCTTGTCTAAAAGTGTTTTGCAGCATTTTTATAATTTGTACCAACTATTTTGTGCATTGGAATGAAAAAAGGATTTTACAGAAGACGAAGAAAAAAATAAAATCAGAATTACACATTTTGTATATATTCTTCAGAATAAACCCGACTTAAAAAAAAAATCAGGTACTACCAGAGCCATGAATTTCCAGGGGCAATCATTTCTAATCAGGTACTACCAGAGCCATGAATTTGCAGGAGCAATCATTTTCCCTCTCCAAAAAGAAATGCCAGCAGAAACAACTTCAGTCCCATTGCCCACAATTCCAACTTCAGATCTCCAGGGAAAATTCCTCAGAAACCTCAAATTTCTGGTCTTAGTCATCTCCTCTCTCTCTCAGTATGTCTTACTGCCTATTCACTGGTAATTCAGCAAGTATAGCAAAAAAGCTAAACAAAACCTAAACCAAACCTAATCAAACAAAAATACCAACCCAGAACAAAACAAAGCAAGCAAACAAACAAACAAAGCCACAGGACATACAGACAAAAAGAAAACATACCCACAATCCTAAAAACTGAATATACTCAAGAAAAAAAATAAAATTTGAAATGACACCTTAATTGTTGGGTAAAAATGTCAATGACAGACTAATGTGCAAAGACCAAGGTGTATATAAATTGATGGATGAATTACAATGTCAAAATTAGAAAAGAGGGAAGAAAAATGGATAATCTATTTTCATAATACATCAACATTTGCTCATGATCAGGGATTTTTTTAAAACCCTTTTTATCACGAACTTCAGGCTTCTGTTTGACTTAGTAATGAAGCTTCTGAATAGAAGGGAGAGTGTAAAATTGTCTCAGCAGCCTTAAACAGAGCATTACAATCAGGTGTTACTAGAATAAAACTGCAACACTGCTCTGAAGAGGAAACAGAACCTCATGGCTGTTAGTAATTTTCTGAAAGATGGATTCAATAAAAGTATATCCAGGTTCTGCACTACAAAATCTCACAAGACCACAAAAGCTTTATATCTTTTATTGAATTATGCCTGAAGCATAGATTTGTGAATTAAAACTTTTCTGTGTCTGAAACTTAGCAAAAAGATATTTTATTTGCCAGAGCTGATTTTACCCTCCCCTACTCCCTTTTTTCTCTTTTTTTTCTGGACTATAAAGAGCATGCTAATACAGCAGAAGACATTGAAGATTTTTTCAACTGTTTAAAATACTTATCTGCATACCACCAAAATGCAGATCATTTTTTAAAAAGTGAACAGTGCAATGAGATATTCTTACACTATGATGGGACAACATTTTTTATGTTGTTTTGATGTAGGTGAGTTTATTGCACACAGCACTTACCCTGTTAGTGAAGCATGAATAGAAAGGCTGTTGCTGTGTTACCATTATTTAAAAAAAAAAAAACAACTAGGAAATGTTTTGTGTTCATTTTCTTTCCAAACCTAATATATCTGTGGGTTCTGACTATGCAAGTTGGCATATATGCACCCTAGAAAGCAGCCAAGGTTCCTCCATTTTGAATAAAAGAATATTCAAATTATTTGTTTAGTTTTCACTGCCTCAC
The DNA here is from genome assembly GCF_000695815.1 of Acanthisitta chloris. Taxonomy (NCBI): domain Eukaryota; kingdom Metazoa; phylum Chordata; class Aves; order Passeriformes; family Acanthisittidae; genus Acanthisitta; species Acanthisitta chloris. Next base: position 9,459 of record NW_008653345.1, on the reverse strand, counting down.
TGACTTGAAGTCAGTGGATAACATTCACTTGGAACAGCTATCTGCAAGAACTGTTTGTGGAAGTCATTACATCTTAGCAACTAACATAATCAGCCTTTGACTTTCAAGAAAATCAGAGAAGAAAAATCATATGCTGGAATTTGCATGCCTCTTTCCACCAAGTCCAGAGCTTCTAAAACACTGTGGATCCTGGTTTTCCACAGGCCCAGGAGCCTGTGCTGCAGCTAGAGATTGCTGCATGTAACATGTTACATGATGTACCATTGCCCAGTGAGGGGCTGTGGAATTTAGAGAAGCAAATCAGAATACTGGTGCCTCCCTGTGGAAAAATTCCTGTACAAATGCCAGACTGATCCAGCCATCAAAGGCAACACTGCTGAGTGATGTCTGAGTCAAAGACAAACAAACAAATCTAAAGATAACTTTAATGGAGCAAATATAAAAGGATCAAAGACAGAGGAAAGTAGGTGCCTGCAGTGGCACACATTTGGAGCTAGGTGGAAAAAAGGAAATTCAAAGGGAGGGAGGGAGGGAGGGGGCATGATTTCCTACATCCAAAATTTAGACATAAGCATGGAACCTAAATAAAGACATTGAGACATAAATCTGATTCACCTCTTCATCACTATGCTCAGCTTACAGCAGTAAAGCCATCACCAGCCCCACTGCACACTCTGTCAGTGCACAGGTTGTCTGCAGGGCAAACCCTGTGATCTTAACAGCTTACTGAAATCTCAGCTACTACCAGCAACAAGTTCCACCAGGCTGTCCTGCTGAGAAGTCTGTCTTCAGATTTCCACAACCACCTCCCATTATCAAGCCTCTCTGTTCCTTCCAAGCAGAGATACACAATTTAATGTGTATGGACTAATGTTGAATAGATGATAAAGATGGGAATGCAGTGACCAAGTAGGTTTGAAATGTTTGTGGATGGGAACAGAAAAGGATATAAATGGAATCAAAGCACCATTTAGGGGATACCATAGCAGAGTTCTTTAAGGACTGAATTCTTCTCCTGATTCAGGAGATTCCCCACAGTGGTGAACTGAATCCTGATGAAGGTCATTCCTGCATAGGCCCTGCTGATGAAAGCTTAGCTTTTGCTCCAGTTAATGTCATCTGAACAGTAATCTTTTAAGGCTGAAAACCAGATACTGTAAGGATAAACTACTTCCCTGACCTCTATCTATCTCCAGACTAATAGCAATAGAGAACAAAACTTAATATTGTTATACTAGCTCTATTATTATTCATAACACAAAACCTTAATCTCTTAACCTCATGTCAACTGCACTTTGCCTAGCTCTGCAGCTTAGATTTGCCTCACCTTACCAATAGCTATTCACCTCTTTAAACAACATACACAGTGACATTACAATGAAAACAGTTTGCAAGTATTGCTATTCTGGTAGGCAATGGGAAATTGCTTCTTATAGATCTAGTGCAGGTTTACAGTAAGAAAAGTTTTTAACATATCCTAAGACAACATTGTTTTGTCATAATCAGTAAATTACATCCCTGTCACTGAATTTACATAATGATTTCAGCAGAGGTACCTACAACTATTAACTTTAGTAACTCCCCTGCAGTCTAATGAACAGGAAGCATCTCGTGTTTTCTATAAAAACAAGCTGTTAAAGTTAATAGCTTTCCAAAAAAACCTGCAATGGAATAACTGCCACTTGCTTTACTTTGAAGATCAGATAAAGGTACTACTTCCTCAGAAGCACAAACAGAAGAAACACACCTGAGACAAAAAACAGGAAAAAAATGTAGAGTACCTTTTCCCACCCTGAATATGTTCC
>NW_008653345.1:0-7626 GCF_000695815.1 Acanthisitta chloris | reverse complement strand
GCTTATCTCTCTGTAACCTTAGGGACAGTAATAAGCCACAAGTCAAATGCTGAGTATTGGCCAGCTCTGTAATGCACATATCCCATTAGATGGAGACTGGAAAAGTCAGAAAATTGCTGTAAAATAAACATTATATCAGGACAGGGAGAGATCTTAAGAATTCTTTTCTTCTGATTCCCTTCAAAATGTTTCGAAGTAAGATCCTTTTAGAACATGCCTACTAGGAATATCTACAAATTGCAATGATGCCTCAGTCAAGTCCACCTCTTCCAAGACTGTAGTCAGAAATTAGCATATTTTCAATACCTGACCCTCTAGATGCTTTAAAAATAGGTTTTAAAACTGCAATGAGTAGGGAAAAGGACTAGCAGCCAGGTTTATAGAACCAAAAGACCAAGTGAAAAATGCAGTCAGAGCCTTACATATAGAAAATATTTCTTTTCTTTTAATATGTTTTCAGAAACTTGGCACACAGCATGATATTTAAGATAGTATTTAAAAGATTGTTGATTTCAAATTAAACAGGTAAGCTGTTAGGAAGCAAATCATGAGGAAGCCATTGAAAACAGAATTGCTGATTACCAGAGAAGTAGAATCTGAAAAGAATACTAGTTATCACCTTAATTTTCATTTTCTATACCTGCTATGTACTAAGCAAAATCCACTAGTTGTTAATCACTCTAAGGTGCCATAAACAGTCAAATATTAGAAAATATATTTACACACAATTTTCATTACATATCTCTATTTTTCTGCATCAACATACATGTACTACTTACCTATCATGTATCTATGCTTTCCTGAGCTTTCAAGGTTCAAACTTTGTAGCATTCCTTAGAACACTGAGCTATGGAGGTTTTTAAATGAGTTTCTTTTCTTTTAACTAGATACCAGGTTGTAATAATTGAAAAACGAGAAGAATCAAAGTGTCTTTCATGAAACTGAAACCAGCTCTAGGGAAAACAGGCACATTAGGATAAGGATTCTAATTGCTTCTTTGCTTAGTGATTGTCTTGAGAAAATTTTTTGTTAGTCAATATTTCTGTATATCCTAAACAATTCTAAAAAATATACAGTTCATACTATACAATACTTGGATTAAATGTAATGCCATGTAAATAGAAGTAACAGGTGGCAAAAAGGAAGATTATCCTGTGACTTCAGGAGCTATCAATCCTGTTTGACATCTGGCTGAACATGAGCCAGCAGTGTGCTCAGGTGGTGAGGAAGGCCAAAGGCAGCCTGGCCCATAGCAGGAACAGTGTGGCCAGCAGGACCCTCTGTGTATGGTGACAGTGAATCTTGAATCCTGTGTCCAGTTCTGGGCCTTTCACTGCAAGAAAGATACTGAGGTGCTGGATTGTGTTCAGAGAAGGGCAACAGAACTGGCAAAGGGTCTGAAGCATAATTCGTATGAGGAGAGGCTGAGGGAGCTGGGGCTGTTCATCCTGGAGAAAAGGAGGCTCAGGGGAAACCTTATTGCTCTCTACAACTACCTGAAAGGAAGTTGTGGCAAGGTGAGGGTCAGTCCCTTTTCCCAGACAGCTAGTGACAGGACAAGAGGAAATGGCTTTAAGCTGCACCAGAGGAGGTTCAGGTTGGACATCACAAAGAATTTCTTCACTGAAAGTGGTTAAACATTGGAACAGACTGCTCAGGGAAGTGGTAGAGTCACTATCTCTGGAAGTCTTCAAGAAACAACTGGACATGGCACTAAGTGCTACACTTTACTTGACATGATGATGTTTGGTCACAGGTTGGACTTGATGATCTTGGAGGTCTTTTACAACCTAACAATTCTATGACTCTGTATGGTAACCATTGCATAGACAATGCTAGTTCTGGCTCCTCAGTTTGGCCTTCTGTTTCACACTGATCTTCGAGTAATCTTCAATATTGTCTTGCTTGGTCATATGAAGACGTTACGATGACAAATACAGTAGTTCAGAAATGTTACATATATACAGTAAAAAATTAATTAAAATTGCTGTCGGAACTATAACCTTGTTTAAACATTTATAGTATGATAATGTTAAGTAATACTTTTAGGTATTTGGTGCTGAATACTTAACACTAAATTTCTGTCTGTTACTTTGGCTAAAGCATTTCTACAGTTCTTTTTTTTTCAATTAGAACTTGTAAATTTTGTGATATAAAGAAACAGGTTGAAGTTTTGATAATGGTTCTGCACTTTTTAATATACCCATTAAGAGCTAATATATCTTTTGAGCTGCACATAATTAAGCTGTTGTGAATGCTGGACCACTGATGATGGCCAGAATATTTTCATACTTAAAAATATAAGATTTTTTCTGCCCTTATATAAACAGAAAATAGAAAATAAAATAAAGTAAGATCTGAAATTTTAAAAAATCAAATGTGTTATCAACCTATATATTTCAATAATTGCTACAAGCATTTGGAAATCTTTCAGCACCTGACTTAAGTTTTACTGCACGTTAGACTTCCACTGTGTCTGCTGAATGCTTGAAACTCCAGCATCCAGCTATCAAACCACACATCTGCATGCAGGGATGCAAACTGGGAATACACTTTGATCACTATAGGATCTACCTAGAAAAACAGCCCTAGCTAATGTTGCTGGAAAGTTCCCACAGTAAGAATTTCATTTCAGTAAACTAAACTCAGGATATGTAGGAACACAGAGAGTTTATACAAGTCTGTGTTTTCCCCTAAATTAATTTTCCCTATAAAGATTGCATCCTTTGTGGTCTGAATTAGCCTAGAAACAACAGTAGAGACAAATTTAAGCTGCTCAGACTGAAATTTCCTATTTTGCATGTCTACCTCAGGCTGATTTCTTTTTCCTTTAAGTTTCATTTAAAATAGTTCAGCCTACTTTTAGAGGACAAAAATACAGTGCTTTACATGATGCTGCAAAACGTCTGTGCTTTGAAGTGAAGACTTTAAATCAGGATGTGAAACATCTGGGTGTTAAGGATATGCCTTTTGCAATCACTATGGAAACCCAAGAAAAAACAAACAAACAAAACCCATGCCAACAACATGCCAACAACATGCCAACAACATGCCAACAACATGCAGGACAATCATACCCTCTGTTTGTCCACTTCACCAATTGAGCTGGTTAATATGGAGCCTAAGTCAGAATGACACACACATGTGGGAGTTAAAAAATTCCCTACTTCTGATCTTTACGTGGCAAAAATATGGCAAGTTGAGCATGGGAAGGGGGAGAACTGGTTTTCACTCAAGTGGTTTGTGTAAGAGTTTTCCTTTTCAGTAATACCAAAATCAGTGATCAGAAATTTGTGTTGATCCACTCAAGTGGTTTGTGTAAGAGTTTTCCTTTTCAGTAATACCAAAATCTGTGATCAGAAATTTGTGTTGATTGGTGACAGTTCAAGCAAAATTCCCAGACTTCCCTGAGATGTGTTGCCCATGAAACTCTCTCCTAAAGAAGCAGCCCCTCTCTACCTCTGTACATTAATACTGACATTTACACTGCTGAGCCTATCCAGTGAAACGGAGCTCCTGCTCCAAGATAAATCAGCCGCATCGATTTATTTATGTGGACCTAACCTCCAAAGAGGAACTGCTTCTTTTAGACAGAGGTGTAGTTTATGCCAATTTAAATGTACATGAAACTATGGCCCTAGAATTGCCTTTCAAGGAAATAAAAATCACATTTTAAATGCTGTTTAACTAGGCATTAATTAGGTGTGATACTCTGAGCTAGTCTATTAATAATGAAGTTGCCAACTAAAAATCTAAAGAAGCAAAGATCAAATAAAGATGAAACAGACTGAATCTTATTTTTATTCTTGCATTTTATACAGTGGAGAATTTTATGTCATTTAGTCTTTTTAGACTTAGTGAAAAAATTACCTCCTACTGTTTCAGGAAAGCTGTGGAACTGGACCAAAACTGTCCACTGAGATACTGTCAGTTAAGGAGATATTATGGAATTGTACCTGCATGTCAGAATAATAATTAGAAGCCATATGTGTGGAAGCATTTTTTTTCAAGAGGAGGACCCAGTTCTTCATACTTTACAAGAAACTGATGTGGCGTTAATGTAAGAGAGTATCCAGGCATAGTCAATTTCATAGGGGTGCTTTAAATTTCTACGGACACAAATAAGATTAAATTCAGGTGCTGAGTCTTTTCAAACAAGATTGCCATTTACACAAAGACATCTTCACACAACTCCTGTTTTCTGAAGTAACATTAATGCAAAAGCAAATCAGATTCATTAAGTCAATGAGCCAATAGTTGGGGGTGGAGTGTGGGGTGTGTATGTGTGTGTGTCTGTCTCCTTTAGATGTCTGGATAGTTATTGATTGCAAGAAATAAAACTTGTTCTGTGGTCCTTCCAGGAGCATTTTTGTAGTTTCTTTGTGCTTGTCTAAATAAAAATAAAAATGAAAGTTTAAAACATTTTTCCTTTTAAGACACTGTGATAGTCTAAAATTTATAGGTTCGAGTAGAATTTGTTAATATGACTTTTAAAAGTATCCAGCTGTCTAAAATATAATTAGATGCTTTAGTGTGTTTTTGGAAGTATGTCCTTGACTCAAGATCATTAAGATCACATGAAATGGCAAATTCTTTCCCAAGATCTAGTGCTATCAGCAGTAAAACCCCTGACTTCCCTTCTGGATGACAACACTCTATGAGCAGTGTTCAAACTCTTGAAGGAGAGCATATGGTATAAAAGTGTCCCAGCTGATTATGACTTCCCCTTCCAGAGGGTTTGGTGGTAATACATTAAGACCTTATTTTTCCATGTGTTGTGACCAAGAGCTTGAGCAAAACCAGAATGTGCTTATAGGAAAATGTTACCAACCAAAGAACCTGTATCAAGGTTGCTTACCTGTGGCTCTCAAAATATCACTGAATAAGAGAAGTACTGCTATCCCTGTCTTCCAGAAAAGAAAATCGGAGACTTTTGCCACAGAATAGTAACAAAGAAAGGCAAGTATTATATTTATTCCATTTTCTATTCAAGTGACAGGATCCTTGCACTCCTTTAAGCTGCAGGCCATATACCTTCTTTACAGCAGTAAGCCAGGGCTACTACTGTTTTTTTGTATTTTTTTTTGCTGCTGAGAAATTTCTTTATGGGAACACTGCAAGGTAATACTTAAAATTAACTAGTCCACAAGATTGGCTTGTGAATCTGTTCACCAGCAACGCAATATTTACAACATTATGGCTATTTTTGTGCCCCATATCCTCAGACCATTAAGACAACTGAGATGTTGAACACTGAGATTCAGAAAAGAAGCAGGGACTAAACAAACATCTGCTACTGCTCTCTGCTTACCTGTGGCTCTCAAAATATCACTGAATAAGAGAAGTACTGCTATCCCTGTCTTCCAGAAAAGAAAATCGGAGACTTTTGCCACAGAATAGTAACAAAGAAAGGCAAGTATTATATTTATTCCATTTTCTATTCAAGTGACAGGATCCTTGCACTCCTTTAAGCTGCAGGCCATATACCTTCTTTACAGCAGTAAGCCAGGGATACTACTGTTTTTTTGTATTTTTTTTTTCTGCTGAGAAATTTCTTTATGGGAACACTGCAAGGTAATACTTAAAATTAACTAGTCCACAAGATTGGCTTGTGAATCTGTTCACCAGCAACGCAATATTTACAACATTATGGCTATTTTTGTGCCCCATATCCTCAGACCATTAAGACAACTGAGATGTTGAACACTGAGATTCAGAAAAGAAGCAGGGACTAAACAAACATCTGCTACTGCTCTCTGAAAGATACATCTCTCATATCAGCTTTACAAGGCTGGACTTTTACTATTAATTCTCCTTCCATTACTTTAACTCATCTGAGTGTAGATTTGCAGAGAGAGGACAATAACATTTCAATATGTTTTATCTCTTCAGTTCATCTGGTAGGGTTGGACTTGATGATCTTTGAGGTCTCTTCCAACGTGGTTGATTTTATGATTTTATGATCTCCTTTTTTATTAGGAGAATGGCAATGGCTACTGCAGGAACATCAGTATTACTGATGTCCAAAGCAGATCCTTCCAAAACGTAAATGTCTAAATATCAGCACATTCCTATATGATAAAATGGATCCTGGCTATGTGTCATTCTACCACCACCCTGAAGCATTCCCCAGGACATTCCTCAATTTCCAGCAGTAGCTGCTAGTTAAGTCTCTGGTCTGCCCTTCTCCATCAAACCCCTGGTGACAGCTGCAGCAAAAAAACCTCACTCCAAGTTACTCAAGCACCAAGGAAAAAAGAAGAAAATCACTGAATTGTCTGTACATGGCAAAGTTATTTTTTGGGATGGGGATGGTGGGCTGCAGGGGTGGCCTTTGAGAGAAGAGCATCAGGGGTTGAAATACAAGCAACTTTTCTGCCTACAGTCATAGCTTTTGGAAGAATTATACAATCAGATTTGGTGTGTTAAAGACATCGAAGAAGCAAGGAAATTTAGTTATGGCCAATTCCAGAGATTTCAAAATTTCCACAGACACCCACTCAAACTACACAAGCTGCAAAACAATGTATCTCATCATTAAAATGCCTCAGTTCAGATCTTCTATTAAACCTAAATTGCTTACCTTTAAAATGCTCCTGCTCTTACACTGCTGTTGGATGGATCACTTGTCTTTTTTTTTTTCCCTTTAGCTAATTATCTTGTCACAGCCTACAGATATATTGCTGACCCTTCATGGCCCAAGCAAAAGTGCTTTGGGTTCTCACTATTCACAGAAAATATCACTGATAGAAGTTCTGTATTTGGAGAAATGCTGTTGTTTACGCAGAAGATACAAACTGTCCTTTCCCCTTAAACATAAAGTAACAGTTTAAGCAGTTTCCTTTCTCAGTAAACATTGCCCAGGGAGACATGAATAGCTGTCACTTCGGGGTGGTGGTGGCATTTAGTGTGTAGATGAGACCAGATGATCACTCAGCCTCAGCTTCCTCTGCTGCCAGACCCATGGCATTGCCTTATCTCCTGGGCTTTGCTGCACTTCCCCAATCAGCTAGAGCAGCTTCTTGTGAAATACAGGACTGCAAAAGGCACTAGAACAGCCATCCAAGTCCTGCTGGTGGTCTTACAAAATAAACCCCAAACCCAAGCCCTACAACCCTAAGCACACTGGTGGTGATGCTATTTTGTGCTTGGAAAGAGATGAAAGAACTACCCTTCTTTGGAGTATATGTGGTGTTCCTCTTCAGAAAAAGAGGAGGAAAATGGCTCTGTATTCTTAGAGGAATTCTTCCTGAGATTGGTAGGCTGCTTCAGCACAGGGTAAATGGATTTATGCTCTGGAACTGCTCATTAATTTCAAGTTGGACTAAAGGATGTAAGTCAAAAATTTGCCAGCAACACTGGTAAAAGCATCAAAAGAAAATCCATACGTCATAATTATAAAACAGAGCAAGAACATATGTTTTATAGTGAGACTAAAGGCTCGTTGAAAAGCGTGGGGGTGGAAGGAGAAAAAGAGGGATGTGGTGATGATAATGAATATCCTTTTCTTACCTTGGCTGTATGAAAGAAGAGCTCACATGATGTATTTTGTGATAAGAGCTTTCTTGCTAGAGGACAATAGAGAAAAGAGTGCAAATTCTACTGTTGTTACTGGACCATGGCACT
>NW_008653344.1:8421-11007 GCF_000695815.1 Acanthisitta chloris | reverse complement strand
ATATAGTGTCCCTTATCCACATACAAAGAGTGGGTTGGAGTCTCCAGTAGGTACACATACAAATTCCTTTCTTGACTTTTTGACTCTGTTCCTTGCTTAACTAATACTGAATTGAGGGACACTGGGTTGTACATCACCTCAGCAGACAATCCTCTCAGATACACCTTGCTGCAAACCAGCAAGGCAGAGACGGGAGGGAAGTGATATTCTCTGAAATAAATGGCCTTGTACCTTCGAGGAGCAAGTGTGTGTGTGAACCCTTACTGACACACAAATGAACTGTGTTTTTTGAAGTATTACATTGTTTTGTCTTCTGGGCTGCCTGAAGTTCTTCCAAGCGCAACTAACAAAGGCTGGAAGAAAGGATTCAAAACATCAGGAGAGGGGGGGAATATCTTTGCTAAAGACTAGAATGGTGTTTTGGTCTGTTGCCAGGTATGCAGGGGAGGGTGCACAGAGCTGATGATGATGAGCCCTGGGCAGGTACCCAGCTGTCCACACAGATGCCAGGCAGCCACTCCTTCTCAGGCTCCAGGGGGAGGCTGAGTAGGGTGTTGGCAGAGCAACAGGTTTGGGGAGAAGAAAAGGGACATCCCATCTGGAAAAACACTTCTATATGCACCAGCTGAGACTTTCTCTTAGGCTTTTCCTTGGTTGCCTGCTTGCCTCCCTCCCCTCTTCTCCCAGCCAAAACTAGGATTCATCACAAATGAAAGGACTATTGGTCCAGTTAGACATTAGCAAACTGTATGACAGACAGAGATGAATTGAGTAGAAATTATTTCCTCTCTTTATACACGCAGAAGAACCTCTAGGGTGAACTGGCTTGCCTTCAGAAATAAAACCAGCAGAAGAACCCTGCAAGTCATAAAACTGTATTCAGGCTTGCTCTTCAATTCAAATATTCTCCTCAAATTCAGTAAGATTTTGCTTCCCCTTTTGGATTTAACAGAAGCTGCTATGGGCAGTTTTGGTAGTAGGTTTCATGGCACAAACTGAAATATCCAGTGTCTGCTCACACATGGAAACATAGAGTTTTGTGGAAAATTTTTTTACCAGTACCTGAACTTAAAAGCCCCATAGACACATTTGTATATAGGCATTTCAGTTGGTTTTGTCAAAATGGGTATGTTAACGGTAAAGCAAAATATCACATTACCATGTGTGTACTTACTTTGTAACCCTAAAACTTATGAATCTTTCATTAAAAAGAAAAATCCCAAACCAATGAGCTTAACTTTGGCCCTTGGTCTGCAATAAAAGGATGTGGCCTATGGATTTGGTTTATAGTTGGTGTAATTTATCTATGTACTCTGTCAGTGGAAGACATTGTCCATCCTGTCTGGAAGCCTCCCAGTTGCACAAAGCACATGGGATGAGTTTTACCTAAAGGAATGGCATGAAGCTGTGTCAGGGGAGGGCTAGGTTGGATGTCAGGAAAGGTTCTTTACCCAGAGGGTGTTTGGGCATGGAACAGCTCCCCAGGGAAGTGGTCACAGCCCCAAGCCTGACAGAATTCAGGAAGCATTTGAACAACACTCTTGGGTACATGGTGGGATTCTCGGGGCTGTTCTGTGCAGGACTTGGATGATCTTAGAGGGTCACTTTCAACTCAGAATATTCTGTGATTCTGTGAGTTATAAGACATAGAAGCATGTGAAAACTCCAGATGTCAGCCTGACAGGTAGTCCCAACACTTGCTGTGGAATTCCAACTCAAAATGCCCACAGCACCTTCCTAAAGAGGCATCCCTGGAGAACTCCTCCCCTTTCAGCCTTAGAAATACCAGTGAGTAGGGGCATACCTGGGAAAGGCCCAGTTAGTGCCTTTTAGCTGTTTGCCTGTGTGATCGCAGATCCCACCGAACACAGCTGCCAAGATGATAATCACTTTCAGCCAGTGACATTTTTCATGAATGCCACAGTTTGAGAGGAGCATATTTTGTGATCTGCTATCCTTCCCTCCCCTATCTGTCACAAGTTGGTTATAATCAACTGGCACTCGTACAACCCATCTTCTAACCAGCCAAGGATCTTTAAAATAGCTTCACCTACTTCTGTTCTTGTTTTTCTGAGAAGGGATTTTAAAGCCAGAGGAGCTGACATACCTCACTCCAGGTCACACAGGAATCAGAGACTGAGATGCAGCTGGAACTGAGCATGAATCCTGCTGGTTACTTTCCTAGGCTGGTTTTTCCTCTGTGCTTACCTTAAGCATTTTTTCTCCTCCCATTTCTGTCTGACATCCTTTACTAGAAATTTGCTAATCTCAGGATTATGCAAGGGAGCATATTTTCAGTCATAGGATGCTCACATGCTTCACAGAGCAGCGTGAACTGGAGCTCTCTATTGCACACTTGTTGCCTGATACACACACACATCCACAAGCACCGGCTGGGCACTGATCATCAGGGAACTGATTATGCCAGGAGGGGTGAAGATGAGCTTGTGAATTACAGTAACAAGAAAGATTGCACTTGCCACCTCTGGGAATAAATGTATCAAAAAAAAAAAAGTCATTCCTTTTGCTACAAAAATAACCTTCATCTATGTGCATTGTTCTCTGATGAGCTGTGTCACCACAGAA
>NW_008653344.1:0-8392 GCF_000695815.1 Acanthisitta chloris | reverse complement strand
AACAGCCGAGAGTAGGGTAAACAGGTTGTTGAGGAAGGTAATATGAGAGTGGGAGGGTGATTAGTTTTCAATGCCATTCCAACTATTCAGCAACTAAATAGATTAGAACCATGAACAAAGGAAGCTGAAATAGGTAAAGATAGCTTCTCCAGCTCTGGAGTGCTTCTAGAGATGCTAAACATTCCTGAGGAAAACATGGTTACCTGCTATAAACCAAAGACTAATATTTAATTATTCTGGAAGTGGTGAGTATGGAAAAGCCCCAAAAGGCCAAGAGCAGCCTCCCTACCTCAGGCAGTGTAAAACTCACTACGTCATGACTGATGCTGTTCAGGACTCCTCCGAGTCTTCTTTGCTTCCCTCCTTTCTCCTTCCTTCCTCTTCCTCTTCTCCCATGCCTGTTGTTGACCCTCTGCCCCCCATTAAAATTCAATGTCTGCTTCCTCATAGCTACTAGTTATCTCACTGTCACTTTCCTTTTCAAAAACCTCCTTACTCAAAAAGGAAATTTGATTAATCAGCTGCATGAAGGGCTTTACTGTGGAAATATCAGTAGGAATCTATGAAAGAGAAAAGGAAATTTCAGATATAAACAGCTGGTGTCTGGGTGAGAAGGACTTCAGGAATATTATAGTTGGACAGTCCTTGATGTGAACTCTTGGATTTGCTCTTTGTCTTCTAATCCATGCTCTGGGTTTACAAATACCAGCCCTGCCTTTGGCTTGGAGGATGAACGCAATAGAGTCTTATTGAGGATTTTTTCTGAACATACTAGAGACCCAGGGGGTTTTCCCAAACTTTTCAGTTTGTTTTGAGGACAGTTAAAATACAAACACACACACACTCTCATTCACAGGCTCCTAATTGGTCTGACAGAGTTCTCAGTGAGCTTTTTAGATATGCCTAATATCTTATATTTGCAGTTTCCAGAGTACTACTTGACATTTTGTTTCTATCTTGACTTCATCCTTGTGGCCTGATATCTTCTCTTCTGGCATTCTTTCCTGCTTTGACTCTTCTGCACAGTGCCTTGAACCTGGTGCCAGTGGGAGATTAAACCTCAGGTTTTCCTGCCCAGGGGCTCACCCTGTATTCCAGGGACAGTCCTGTGCTCAGCCACACTGCAGGCCATGGGCTCTTCCCTTACAGCAGAAGATCACAACAGGTATGTCAACTACATGGTCAGAAGAGAAAATCAGTCCATTTAAACCAATCCAAACCTAAAGTTCTTTTTCACTCATGAAATTTCAAGTTTATCAATAACAGCTCTTTGCACAAAACATTTTCAGAAACAGATCATTGCTTTACACATCTCTTTACTTTGTGTTGCCTGCAGAGAAGTAAAAAAAAAGAAAGAAGAAAAAGAGTAAAAAAATACTTTCCTGAATTACCTTAATTTTTTGGCAAATGATTTGCAATCAAGTCTTGTGTTTCAAAATGACTAAGAGTGAATGGAAGTTGGGACACCTGTTCTCCTTGAAAGCTTTTATGTTCCGTTGTATGAAGTGACAAAGTTGGACCACCAGTCACATGGCATGTGGCTAAAAATATTACTGAAATGAAACTCTTTAAAAAAATAGTATACAAACCAGTACCATAAATGGTTCTTTTCTTGTGAATGTATTCAGATACATTTTCTTTGTGGGTGTATGGTTTTTTGTTTTTCTTTTTGGTGGCTGAAACTGAGTTCCAGCATAGCTATTTAGGGGCACATGTAAGTGCCACTGACTTTCTAGCAGATAACAGGTACGTAATTACTTTTGAATAGTTGCATCAGTTATGTGACAATTAGGATCGATGTACTTAACATGTGTGCTAAGTTTTGCATTTCTGCAAAGAGAGGGTTTTGGATTTTGGGATTTTTTGGACGCTGAAATCAGCATGTTGAAATGTTTTAGGAATATCTGTGCCGTTGACTTGATCAGCTGCAATCTGATTCTCACTGAGGTGCAGAATATGAAACCTCTGAAAGCTTTAGACAGCTTTGTGTCTTGATATATTTTTACTACTTCTTGTTGCTCATATCTGGCACTCCCTATAGCTAGATGATATTTGCATATTGTATATAATTACTGTTCATGTAATATTAAGTCACATTTCTGACTTAAATGGATCATTACATAAAGCTGCAAAGTTCCACAAAATAGCTCTTCAGAGTAAAACACCTTGATGTAAATTATGGCATACTTATTATGTGCTTCTTATACTGTGGACTAGTTTCTTCTTCCACAGAAGTATATGAAAACAGTGAGAAAATAATGTTTGGTGCTTGTTTTGTTTTGTTATTTTTTTTTCCTCGCATGCTATTATTTATAATTTTTAGTGCCATGTCTTACAACCTGTCTGACAACAAGAGTCAGATACTCTTGCTTAACCCTTAAGGAAGTCTAACCAATTTGATCACAAATGAGGGCAGTTCTGATTAGATGCACCAAGAAAATAAAAGGCAAAACCCAGTTCCTTCTCCTGGATGCAACCTGACTGCCAGAGCAGTTCCCACAGTACTACACAGATAGCTAGGTTCATTTTGGAGCATCCAGCTGTGAGGTGACACACTTAATGCACCAGTGATCTGATCCAGTATAGAAAATCTTTGGGGCCTGATTCTCTGGTGCCTCTCACCTTGTGCAGTCATTTGTAGTGAGCAGCCTGAATGCCTACATGCTGGAACAGCAGAATATAAAGTATTTTGCACTGCTTATCCTTCACTGCACACCTGTAACCACATGAGCAGGTGTGTGAGGTGAAACAGGCTTTGAGTTCCTCAGAAAATTTTATTTGTGTGGCTTTGTTTTGTTTTCTTTGAAGGTGAAATATAAAGATGCTTCAGCCTTCTAGACAGTGATCTTGTGAGCATTCCTATAGGATACTTCCAGAGCAACAAAACATGCACATATTGAAAACTGTGCAGATCTAACAGTCAAAACACAGACTAGGACAGGTGCAAAACCTGAGCCTTTCCTCAGAAATTCAGATGTTTCTTGTTTAAAGAGTTCTTTTCCTATCATAGTAATAATTTTGGAAAAGGAGCTCCAATGCCAATTTTAAATCCACAATTGCCCCGTTACAAACACAAACGACATCTCATCGCATTGCCACCTCCTCTCCTTTTTGTTTTTATGATAGTAATTTAGGGATATTAGGAGCTGTGTTACTCCACAAAATATGATAGTGCAAGGAAACAGCTTTGCATGAAAAATACTGTTGCAAAAATTGTATATGATCTGTGGTTTTTCAAACAATGATCACAAATTAACAGAACAAACTTTCTAGTAAGGAAGAGTAATTTTTGCTGGGGATTTGGCCATTTCTTTACTCAATTCTTGTTTGGTTTTGTTACATTTGTTTGCTTTTCTTGAGAGCACTGTTTACTGCATATGTGCTGGATAACAAACCTACAGCAAGGTGCTAAATTTTAAACAGGGTCACACCATTATTTTCACATTTATTTTAATATTAATTGCTGCACCTAAATATATATTTAAAGAGCTCTATCTTGTGGCACAAAGGCTGATTATATTCAAAATCAGAGGCTTTTGGCCATTATGGGAAATTGAGTCATTTTTTCTGTCCTTTTATGGCGATTTTTTTTCTTTTGTTTTCATTTAAGGAGCACTGTGGAGATACTAATCTTAATAAAACAGCATATACAAATCCCTGTTCCTGTGCTACTGATAAGACACGAACTGCTCAGTCCTGCTAAAATTTGCTCGCAGGAACCAGCCTCTATTTTCAGAAGTCACAGATTATTTTGATTACCTCCTTTTCTCAGTCAATCATCATTTTTAGAAAATGGGGCTAGATTTAAAAAATGAAAGACACCTGCATTCAGGAAACTCTGTGCCACCTGAGGTGCCACAATTTCTTCAACTCGTAGAGTGCCTGAAACTCTTTGAAATTACTTTCAAAACTTTATTGCTGTCTTTGCCTGAATTTAATGTGCTTACTGTGCACAAGGTCCCTGAATTACTTGGGGGTCTGGAAGTTCCACATTTGCACTGTCCTAATGGTCTGCCCTGACTAATTAGTCCTAAGTGACCCCCACTGAGCCATGCAAGACACATTCCTAGTGGTCTCCATACATAAGTAAGCATCACCACATGGTTTCTCATCCTGTAAGTGCTTCCTCCACCTCCAGTGGAGGTTTCATGGAAAACACTCTTAATTAACCTGGTGGTGGGGTAAACAGCCAAGAAAGAATGGGGACAGCCAGAATATATGCATGAGACCACCAGCTGCCATCCTGGATGGGTTCAGGAGAACTGAGAGCTCTTTGGGCAGGCATGTAAGTGAAGCTGGAGTTCAGATGTATCTCTGCCTTAGACTGTCTTAATCCTCTCCCCCTGTATCACGGCGTATAATCCAAGATTTTGGCATGCTGTCACTTGATCAGGAATTCTGGTGTCAAGAAAGTTATGTCCTCCTATTAGGATATAGTTGGGGGAGGTGTGAAATGTTTTGAGGGCCTTTGTAGCACCACAGAGTCAGAGGTAGGCTGAAAAGTTGGGTTTGGAAGTGGAATATATGAGAATACACTATTTGGTCATCTGTTGGAATTTATGAATATTTTTTTGATAATGCTTAGTGTGGACTAAGGCTGAAATTAAAAAGGAATCTGGAATTTTGCAGTTGGACTTGTGCCTTGGAAAGAAACAAACCTAAATGAAGTGTTGTGGGGTTTAGGTCCTCCCTCTTTTTCTTGGGGAAGGGTTTTGTGTGATTCAGTTTGAGCTCATTGTAAAAGAGAGATTAGGGAGGATCTGCCCTAAATTGTAGCTTTGTAATCCCTGCACTGGGCCCACTTAACTGCTTGACATGTGAAAATATTGTGTTAATGAAGTTCCAGGCTGCTTCTTAAATCCATCCTTGTGACTGTCTTTATTCATCTGTGTGTCCTGATAGATTATGCTTATTTTTATATATGTGAGTAATCTCATTGAAATCTAAGGGCTACTAAAGGTAGCATGAGAGATGAGTGTTGCTTGGGCCTTTAATCCCTTATTGAACCTGAAAGCTGTTTACAGATTCTTGTAAGATGTAATTTTTGCTTAGCATGGACAACAAAAAGCAAGTATCTTAACTTTTTCAGCTGGCTTCCTTTTCTCTTCATCATTCCATGCGCCTGCAATGGTTTAAATTACAGAACACCACATTGACATTTAATTTAATCAACACTTCCTGTTTCTTTTAGATTTTGTATGCACCTTCTACTAAAAATAAATATATTCCTTATTTAGTTAATAGGACCTAAATGTGGGATCCAACTGCCAGTCGCTCTGCTGAAACACCTCTGTCGTTTAGTTTGAGGAAAGAGCTAACAACAAACTGGATAGAGAGCCCTATTCAGGGACACAACAGCAGCATGTTTTATCTTCCCTAGGGAGTTATTTGAGTGTCTTTTTGAAATATCATAGATGGGATTCTCTATTGCCTCTGGGGGAAAGGAGACAGGACCTGCACAGGACCACATTGCTTTAATTTAAGTAACAGAGGCTTTTCCTGCTAACAGGAATTGGTGCAAGTATCACCCTGATTTTATTACAGAGAAGCAGATAAGCCATGCTGAATGTAAAAGACAAGAGTGGTACTTTGACTGATTAGGACCACATAAGGGTGTTCTTGTGCTGATGCACTCTGATAGGAAACCAGATGTTTGTAAGTTCCTAAGTGGTTTCTTCATTTTGATATGGCTTTTAGGTTATCTCAGTACCTCAATCATTGGATTACTTTGGCACAAAGATAATGTTGTTTAATAAGACTCAGGCTTTGTTCTTCAACGCTGTCCTTTATACCTCTGAGAGGTAGTAACAAACCATTTCCATATGAGAAAATTAGCATTTTACACCAGTTCTTGTGAAAACCAGTGTGCCACGACTCAATGGAGTAGAAGACCGGAGTTCTGAATTTTCTAGAAGAATGAGGCAGGAAGGCTTATGCAGTATCTCATGAAGAGTAAAAGTGAAGGGACAAAGTCAGGGAGAACTGAAGACAGTTCAGCTCTATGTGAGCAGAGACCTGTGTGGTTTTATTTCTTTACAGAGTCACGCCTAAAACACTAATTGTCAAACTTACAGGTACAGGGGTGGGGGAAACTTAATGAAAGTGGAGCTGTGTATAAACCACCTTCACGAAGAATGCACAGGAAAGGTGTGTGATACCTTTCACTTACACAGTCACATTCCATGGATGCTAGAACAGAATCAGGTTGAAGCTGTGCTTCCCTTGTGTTGGGAAACTGAGTTAGCCAGAGCTTTGCAAATTTCAGATTAGAAATAGGTAGTGATTTTTGCACAGTAGCCCACCTTTCATTGGGTAAACTGCACTGAAAAATTTCCTTTGTGCTTTCTTCAGTGGAAAAGTGGCTCAAGGCTCTGCTCCCAGCTGTGTCCAGCCCGTGTGTACTAACATTCAACATCCTGGGCTCAAATATGCAGAGCTAAGTAAGGAGATGTCTTTAGGTTTTACTAAAAAGCATTTGGTTGATTGAAAGTGTTGGACTGACTCAATACAGAAATGGTAACATCCTTCCTTTAGATAAAAAAAAAAGATAGAATTAATTATCTATTTACTATTAATTAAATAGTAAAAATGAAATTATTATTGGCACTCACATTGTTTTAAAAAGTGTTTGGAAATAGGATGTTAGAGTCCTTGAGGGGTGAAATATCCTCATTATTCAAGAGGAACTCAAATGCAGCTACTACCAGTCCAAAGGGACTTTTTTCTTTCTTTTTTGTAATTCCCTTTTCCACTGAACACCTTAATCCTATTGTAGAAGTAGAAAAATACAGCTCCTGTGGAGAGCATAATACAATCTCACACCATTGTGCTTTTGATCTTAAATAAAATGCACCTGCATTTGGCTTTTTCTCTTTGCACCAGATTAGTTTTGGACCCAACCACCCTTGTTCCTATCTTGTGTTGAACTGTGAGGAATTTCATCAGAAGGAGTTGGCATAAAGCAAGTACTGAAGGAGGGGGGGCAGTGCTTATGCAAAAAATAAAGAGTGGGAAGCTTATCAATAGAAAAGAGCTCTGAAATATGAGGGGAGGATACGTACCCTGTCAGCCCAACCCAGGGAAGTCTGGCTGTAAATCCCCAGATTTGAGATTACCTTGGATAGAGCAGAGCTAGATGCCCAACATATTTCATTATCCATGCCAGCACTGGGGGTCACCAGCCATCAGGAGATGTTTGCATTAATGGGTGGGGACTGGGGACTTGTGACTTTGACAGCCAGTGTGAGAACTTGTGTAGAATTTGGTGACTGGGACAGTGCAGGTGAAACTTTACCATTTAGTGTGTGGGCACGTTTCTCAAAAATCTGAAATTAATCCAGACGAGGCAAATTTGAGTGTGGTTTGGTGTTTGGGTTTTCTGGATACAACTGGGCCATGGGCTACTAGCCATCCAGTTTGGCTCACTGCAGGTCCTGAAAGCCACACTGCCTCCATGGCACCTCAAACCTGTGCTGTGCCAGAAACGCTGCTGCGGAGCTCAGGGGACTCATTCCTCTCCCAGTCTGGATTTTTCTCCAGCAAAAGGAGTTACGGGGCTGGCTGGGAGAGCTGATGCTTGCACCAACAACACACTGGCCAGCTTCATGCCAGGCAGCAGGGCGTTAGATCTCTCCCATCCCACCCCCAGGGCGCCCGTGGGAGTTTCTGCCACAGAGGTAGGGAGGAAGCCAAGAAAGAAACATTCCTCCAGCTCTTTTTTTTCCCCTCCTTTTCCCGTCAGGGTTACCACCCTCTCTCACCACTCCTACGGAGAGGTCTGAAGTCTCACTGAATCAGCAGTTGTGAATATTATCTGTGCTGTTAATCGTTTGCATCTTTTTGCATGAAAGGGTAAAATCACTTAGGGACACACACGCACACACTGAAAAGATCATATACAGTAACGCATCCAAGCAGGAAAAAAAAGAAAAAGGTTGTAATGTTCATGAATTCCAGATGATGACTTTTTAAATCCCCAAGAAGGCAGTGAAATTGTTTGATTGTTCTTGTTAATTATTGGACTTGTCCCAGTATCAAATATTTGTAGAAGATAAGACTTCCCTCGTGGAGATGAATAATAACCGAACTTGCTCTTCTTTGAGCAATTTGGCTCAGGGTGCGGATTGCTGCGTTTCCCACTCTCAGGCTCGAAGCGCGTCCAGCCAGCTTCGGCGCTTCAGAAGAGCACGTGTACAAAACGCTCAATTAAAAATAAAAGACCCCGTAAGTAAACAGAGAGAGAGAGAGCGAGAGACAGACCTCGTACTTTCAGAGCGTGACTTTATTAGCGGCGGCAGCGGCTCCGCGCGTCCCCCCAGCCGCGGGCTGCGGTCGCAGATCTCTCGCTGCTTCTTCCCCCGCGGCCCGGGGCGCATCGCACCCCGCGGACACG
>NW_008653343.1:218-1185 GCF_000695815.1 Acanthisitta chloris | reverse complement strand
CCCCCACTGCCCCCCACCACCCTCCTCTCCTGCAAGACAGGCCAGGGACTTGACCACCTCCTGGAGCTGCTGGCACAGCAGCTGGCACAGCTGTGAGTTTGTGGGCATGGGATGGGGACCAGCATCCCTTTATGGCTCTGAGGATGCTCCAGGCTGGTTTTTCTCTCCTTTCCAGGTGTGGAGACCCCCTGGCAGGCTCTCCCAGCCTGACACAGAGCAGGCACAGCCTGCACCTGGAGGACTGTGTGGTGGCCCTGGCACGGTACAGCCGTGAGCGCCAACGGGACCTGGCGCTGGCAGCAGAGCAGCTGAGACTGGCACGGAGGCAACTGGGACGGATCACTGGGCATGTGGGAGCTGAGGACATCCTGGACATCATCTTTAGGGATTTCTGTGTTGGGAAGTGAGGGATGCAGTGTGGGCTCTCCCACCAGCACTGCTGGGATTAAACCGTGGTGCCTTCGGTGGCTCTGGTGTCTGTCCCCTCCCTGGTTCCCAGACTAGGCTCCAGTGTTTTCCTGGCTGGGGGCAGTGTGTCCCGAGCCCCAGACATGGAAAAAAAAACACTGGGAGAGGCCCTGTTTCCTGGCCAGGAGGACAAACAAGGAGCTGGAGCAGCTGGAAGGGAAAAGCCACCCCAGACATCCTCCTTGGGGGTGTTCTGCTCCCCACCTTGGCATGGGGATGTGGGAATCAGCATCCTAGTGGGGCAGTCCCTGTGCCCCAAGTGTTCCCTTAGCCCCAAGGATGAAGTGTGGGGGGATTGGGATCCCTGGGGTACAGCCCAAACCATGGGATACAGCTGAATCCATGGGAGACATGGCCCCCTCCAATCTTGCACCCACCTGAAATCTGGGGGCTCTGCCACCCCAGGTTGAGTGCTCTGTGGGGAGCTCTCCCATGCCCAGCTGAGGCTCCAAGGCTCAGGAAGCACTTGGTGCTCCAAAATTATTTATAGTGGAGCTCC
>NW_008653343.1:0-208 GCF_000695815.1 Acanthisitta chloris | reverse complement strand
GTGGGCCCCCCAGGCCCCCCAGCCAGGCTGTGTGGGGTCAGCTAGGACAGTGAGGGGACCCCAATCTGATCCCAGCCTGGCACTGTGCTCTGCCAGGGGGGCAGCAGGGATGGATGGGGGAGCCAGTGCCATCCTCATCCTTGGGGTTGGAGCTGTTATCCCGGGATGGGTGTGGGTTGGGGGGGCTGAGTGGGACAGGGCTGTGCGC
>NW_008653342.1:1094-1471 GCF_000695815.1 Acanthisitta chloris | reverse complement strand
CACTCCCCCCAAGGGTGGGGGCAGCCCCCGCTGCAGGGGCCTGGGCAAAGTGCGTCAGTGCTGGGGGGCACAGAGCCCCCCGGGGGGTCCCCAGGGCAGGGGTCCCGGGGGGTGCCCCTCACTGGCTGCCAGGCTCCAACTTGTAGGAGAGCTCGAAGAGCAGGTTCTGGTTGTCGATGACTCGCAGCTGCCGCACGTAGGCCTTGGTCTGCAGCTGAGCAGGGGAGGCCTCCAGCTCCAGGCCTGGATGGGGGATGCAGGGATGGAAGCATTGAAGGGATGGATGGGACAGAGGGATTGAAAGGATGGAGGGATGGGGATGAAAAGATGGAAGGCCAGCAATGTGGGGATGGAGATGTGGGGATGGGGACAGGGAG
>NW_008653342.1:0-1035 GCF_000695815.1 Acanthisitta chloris | reverse complement strand
GGATTGAAGGGATGGAGGGGAGGGAGGGATTGAAAGGATGGAGGGATGGGGATGGGGATGAAGAGATGGAAGGCCAGCAATGTGGGGATGGAGATGTGGGGATGGGGACAGGGAGTGCAGGGATGGAGGGATTGAAGGGATGGAGGGGATGGAGGGATAGAGGAATTGAAGGGATGGAGGGGTTGAAGGGATGGAGGGATGGGGATGAAAAGATAGAAGGCCAGCAATGTGGGGATGGAGATGTGGGGATGGGGAGGTGGGAGTGCAGGGATGGAGGGATTGAAGGGATGGAGGGATTGAAGGGATTGAAAGGATGGAGATGAAAAGATGGAAGGCCAGCAATGTGGGGATGGGGAGGTGGAAATGCAGGGATGAAGGGATTGAAGGGATGGAGGGGATGGAGGGATTGAAAGGATGGAGGGATGGGGATGGGGATGAAGAGATGGAAGGGATGGAGGGTGGGGATGGGGAGGTGGAAATGCAGGGATGAAGGGATTGAAGGGATGGAGGGGATGGAGGGATTGAAAGGATGGAGGGATGGGGATGGGGATGAAGAGATGGAAGGCCAGCAATGTGGGGATGGAGATGTAGGGATGGGGACATGGGAGTGCAGGGATGGAGGGAATGCAGGGGATGAAGGGATGCAGTGATAAAGGGATGGAGAGATGAAGATGAAGAGATATGGGGATGGCAAGGTGGGAATTGGGGATGTGGGAATGCAGGGGATGAGGGAATGGAGGAATGGAAGGGATGGAAGGGATGCAGGGACAGCAACATGGGAATGGGGATGTGAAAATGGGGATGAGGTGATGGAAGGGAAGCAGGGATGGGGATGCAGGGACAAGGATGGGGATGCAGGGACAAGGATGGGGATGAAGGGATGGCAACATGGGAATGTGGGGACAGGGATGCAGGGATGAAGGGATGGGGATGCAGGGATAGGGATGCAGGGACAGAGGTGGGAATGCAGATATAAGGATGGAGATGTAGACGTGTCCATTGAGATGCAGGGATAAGGATACATGGAGGTGGATG
>NW_008653341.1:0-24518 GCF_000695815.1 Acanthisitta chloris | reverse complement strand
TCCTGAAGGACATCTCTATGACAGAGGCAATTAATGTAGAAGACAATCATTGGCCTTACACAATGAATGCTTCTCAGAAAACTATAAAATATGTTCTCTTTAAAATTATATGAATCCATCCAAATAATTACTATTTCTACTAGCAAACTTTTCTTCTTGCAATTTATCTGAATGCTCTCTGAACCTGGTCATTGCCTCATCTATCTTAAGGGCATTTGGCCTTGTGAAATAATAGCATGTCACATTCAGGGACATAATATCCTGTGAAAATCAGCTGGTCTGTTCACTCAGCTCTCAATCCATATTATTATACATCATTCGTATGTTTTCAGGGTGCTGAGAGCACTTCTCAGTAAAGGTGTGTTTGTTAGCTCACACCATTTTAATCACAGTCTAAATGTGTTGACTTCATAAGCTTTACTTCTGATTTATGTCAGTGTCTTAGGCCTGTAATTTACTCTCTGCTCTAGTTTAATCATATCATCCTAAATGGAGGTAGCAAATACAAGGAAAGAAACATGTCTTAACACGGTTGTAATCAATTGAAGTCATTGACCTCTATGGAAACTCATCTTCTGGCAAAGGACAGAAGATCTTAATTCTTCAAACTGTGGACACCTTCATTTTTTGTGTAGTGTTTTCATGGTTCTTAGGACACAAGTTATATGAGTTAATGCCTTCATGAATTAAATGAAGGCTTAAATATGCTAAAAGGCCATTTGTATGAAGAAAGTATGGAAGACTGGGGTAGAAAAAAAAGTATGAAGAATGTGCTCCAGAGTTTGAGTAGTGCCACAGGTGAACTCAAAGAAACATGCAAGAGCAGCAGCATTGTTTGTGCTGAATAGTGGCAGCAGGACTTTATACATCTTGTATTTTGGGATACTGGATAGAAGTCTATGACCCCAATAGCCATGCTGTGCTTTTTTCTTTGCCTTTGTTCCAGATTTACCTTTTTATTGGGAATCTATTTATGGAGAAGGTCTGCTGGAGAGCTATGCTCTCATGCAAGAAGGTGACATGTCATGCTGTGGTTTCTTTTTGGATCAAGATCTTCCTCTGCATGGTGGAACACAGATAGGTCTTGAATGTCACAGATGCCAGGGAAAAGAACTGACTGGATTGCTCACTCTTTTGATAGAAAGGGATGGTTTATTTTACTTATTACTGGATTGCTCACTCTTTTGATAGAAAAGGATGGTTTATCTTACCTATCTGGAAGCAATAAATTATTGAGGGCCAGGTGAAAAGTATCCCTGGCCTTATTTCTCCCTCTAAACAGACAAAGAAATTACACAAAATTCTTTTCAATTATGTCTTGCTAGTTATAACTTATGAATTGATTTGTCTTTTTTAAGGACTCGAATAACACATAAAGACTTCAAAAGAGCCTCCAAAGAAGAAGAAATAGGAACTTTAAAAGAAAGAGATATAAGACAACTACCATTCTATGTCAGCAATACTATTTCAGCAATCCCAAACTGGGATGCACTGGGTGACAGTGGCTTGGATTTGTGGATGTTGACTTTGTTTAGGTATTCTCTGACTCAATCCCTTTTACCAAGGGAAGGTCTTCTTCCCCACCTTCACTTACCTTTTGTTTAGGTATTCTCTGACCCAATCCCTTTTACCAAGGTCTTCTTCCACACCTTCACTTACCCTGGTATCCTGGGTCAGAGATCCCTGAGGGCTGGTCTTATAAGTGAAGACTGATGGAAAGAAGGCATCCAATAACCACCTTCTTTTCATCCTATCTTATCAGGGTTCCCTCTTCATTAACTAATGGACCCACATTATCCTTCATTTTCCTTTTGTTATTTATATATTTGAAAAAAATCCTTTTTGTTTTCCTAGACATTCTTAGACAGATTTAATTTTAAGTTGGCCTTGTCTTGCTAGTCTCATATCTACTTTGGCCAACTCTCTATTTTCACTCCAAGCTGCCTGACCTCACTTCCATCTCCTGTGTATTTCTTGCCTTTACTTCAGTAATGACAGGAGTTCTTGGTTCATCCACAGCTGTTTCACACACCTTTGGCCTGACTTTTTTCTCATTGGGGTGCAACACACCCTTTTGCATTCTTCCTCAACCCACAAAAACCTTACAGTGAAAACATTGTATATAATCCTAGTTTCTGGTTTGGTAACTTTGTTTGACTGACTTATTATATTGCTGGTTAATAATTAGTAAGTTGATTTTCGAGGCTGTTTCAGGTTAATAACTTTGTAAAAAATAATGACAAAATGTAATCTATTTGAAAGACAATAATTATTTTTGGTATTTAAAGAATGCACAGCACAAATAAGTGTGCTGAAAAAAAGCCTATCTTCACCATAGTTTAATTAAGCTGCTGTGAAGTAGCTAGTTGCTATAATATCAGATTTTTATCTCTTTTTAAAGGAATATTATTTATTTATTAAATTAACTCTTCCCCAGTTTTGAGTTTACTGATACTAATCTGACAATTCCTTTAATTCCCTTATTAGGATTTTTTTACTGAAACATTAATGTCTTAAAACATTCTCCTGTACTTTTTATTCCTCAATCTGAAATTCCAGCTGTGTGCAAGATAATAAAAAGGTCTTACCTATTTTAGTAGGATCAAGATTTCATTCTAGCATAACAAATAACAAGATTCATAACTGAATGCATGGGGAAAGTATTCATATTTGTGACAAACTGTCTGCCTAACCTTTATGATACTTAATTGTAACCCTGTCTGAATGCTCAGCATTGTTAATGGAAACTGGTGGTTGACTTTTATTTTTAGGCTCAGTATTACCACACAGCGTCAAGGATTCAAGGAAAACCTCCTGCACCAGTGATCAAAGGAGTTATGACAGCAATAGCTGGGTTATTAACTGGAAGGAGAAGGTGCCTATGTGCTTTCATCTGGGTTTGGTAGCTTTCCTTTCTCAAAGAATAAGGCATGTGCCAAAGGAGGACTGTGGCTTCCCAGAGCCCAGACAAAGAGGAGACACTTGAGAAGAACTGACAGGGAAGTTTCAGGCATAAAAGCTTTACAGAAGTCAAGCTGTTTTCATTGTGTCAATGCAGAAGGTAGCTCAGCTGAGGGGAGTTTACAATGGTGTAAACAATCCCCTGGATGTAGGCCATTTTCCATGTTTCTGCATTAGTCTGAATGTGTTGCACCTTGTCATGGTTTAACCTCAGCCAGCAGCCAAGAACCACACAGCTGCTCACACTCCCTCCTCCCCCCTCTTCCCCCCCAACCAGGAGGAATGGGGAGAAGAAAATGAAATAAAATATGTAGGTTGAGATAAGAGCAGTTTAATAATAACGAGCAGAATAAGATTAAATGCTAATGGATAATAAAAAGAAAGTGAAGGGGAAAAAACCAACAAAACAAAATCAGTGATGCACAATACAATTGCTCACCACCCATGGACCAACACAACCCCAGTCCTTCCCCCCAGATCAGGGTCCTTCCTGCTTATATACAGGGCATGATGTTCTATGGTGTGGAATATCCCTTTGGTTAGTTCAAATCACCTGTCCTGGCTATGCTCCCTCCCAGTTTCTCTTGTGTACCTTCTCACTGGCAGAGCATGAGACACAAGAAAGTGGAGCTGATCCAGGAGGAGGAATGGATAAACCACAGAAAGTTTTAAGGAAGCTACTTAGGCATTGTTTTAGTTCACTTGCATCATGTGTCCCCAGTTTGAGATATTTGCAGGATCCAACCTGTCTAGATCTCCTGAAATAGTACTAGTTGGTACCCATGTGACAGCAGCAGCAGCTATGATTTGAGAGAAGATTAATGACAGATTTCTATTTTGGTTATAGGCTTGAGATCTGACAGCAAGAAGGGAAGAGGAAATCTGCCATTGTCTGACTAGAGATGTGATCTCAAATCAATCACAGCTGTGCAGGGAATGTAAACCCTTGCAGAGAATTTCCTAAACGATATCCAAAAGCTTTTAAACAAACCATAAAATCCCAGTTTTAATAGACAATAGAGTAGGTGAATTAACTTTTTAAATACAGAAAATAAGATGAATAGTAGTACAAAGGATTGTAAGCCAACTTCCCCTTGTCCACTGCATCCTTGTAGGCAAACCATTGTCTTAGTTATCTCAGTGGCTTTCTGAAGTGCAGCAAACTCTGTGCAACACCTCTGGACACCTTTTTGCAGTGCCTTGGGCCCAGCAGTGTCTCCAGTTCCTCCTTGTCTGAGCATTATCTTTGCTGGATTTGGAGCTGCAGGCCCTCTTCTTCTTGATGCCCTTCTTGTATCCTTTCTTCCCCTAATTTCCTAAAAATCTCCTCTCTGTGTTCGAGCAATTTTCCCTCATCCTCCAGAGGGTTATATATGACCTTCAGCTCCCTTTTTAAGAAGCACTGTGCTTACACTAAAAAAAAAAGAAAACAAAGAAAGGGTACAGTCTGTCATATGGCTCATCTTGCTAAAATCCTCAAAAAGGAAACTGGTCTTCCTACTCTTGTTGCCATGACAATGAACAGTTTTACAGAAAGCCACATTGTGGTTAAGAAACATATCAAGCAGTTCAAACAAAGCATCAGCATCATAGGAATTATCTTCCTGAATCAAACTAACAGGCTGCCAACCCCAATATCCCTTTTCTGACAGTGACCCGTACCAGGTGCTTTGGAGAAAGATGACAATAAACTAGTTTTAAACAATTATGCAATAAACTGTCCATAGAGGATGTTTTAAACTGCTTTTAGTTAGAGATGAATTCATGACGTAAGTCAAGGGTCTGTGGGGTTTTTTTGGATTACATAGTATTGCTCTGCAATTTAACTGCACATGTTCTCATTGGGCATAAAAATGGACGTATCAATTTTCTTTAATAATCTTCTAAAATCAGCTGTCTGTGGCTTTGAGTTAGAGTTAATAGTTTTGTATTGTTTACATTTTTTTTAGCAGTTTGTCATTGATCAACTTCTTTCTGATGAAAGCTCTGTTTTATGTTATCAGGAAGAACAAACAGGATCCACTACAATCACTTATTTAGCATGTCTCTACCATATCTTGCCTTACTTGCTTTTCTCACAAAACTAAACAGACCATACATCTTTAAGTTTACCTTGAATATATATTAGTCCCTGTCCATATAAACTCTGACCATCTCCTCTAAGTGCAGCTGTGTCTCTTAGGAATGAGCTATGAACAGGATCTGAACTGTAAGATAGGGTGTATTGGTCATCATGATACTGACATCACACCAGCTTCAAGATTTATTTCTAATTTACCTACATAAAACAAGATGAGGGACTTGAGTGTGTCGAACATATGCAAGGAACAAAGAAACATAGAAAAGCAAAAAAGAAATAAACATGCCAACAATTACACCAGAACATTCAGTTAAAAAAACTGTAGAAGAATAAATTCTCTTAGTTGACTCAACATGGAAGAATAGCACTAAAACAAGTAAGAAAAATCCACTGACTAAACATACACTCAGGAACATACTGTGTCTGATCACACAGACAGTGGTTGGAGACTGGTACAAATCATCAAATAGACCTTGACAGTCAACTTGAGAAGTCATGTAGGAGTTTTGTCCCTTTTTGGATCGTGATAAAATAATGGTGTCTTTTGCAAGCAGCTGATCTACTTTTTTAAAGGACTAAGTGCATTTCTTTCTGAGTTAAAGGCTAGTTGATAAGGCAGAAACAAGAACAGATTTGGGGGCACTCGAGAAAAAATAATAAAATAATTCTTACCAGGGTTTGAACTTGGTTATAAGATAAGATGCAATCATGACAATTTTCCCCCTTTCTAATAGAAATTGCTGTCACAGTATTCATTATCTTCTTGTACATGAAACAACAGATTTTAAAACAAAAAGAAAGGAAATAAAAAGTTTTGAATCAAAAATATTACCAACAAGTCAGAAATCATTCCATTTCATACAGAGGTTATTATAATTTCAAGTAAAGCCTGAACTCAAACTTCAGTGAATATAGGATAGTTGAAACAATGGAAAAGATACCATGGGCTTGATATTTAGATCATGGCATAAACCAAGTTCTATGTGTTTACACAGCTGAGTTATGGAGTTTTACTCTTCTCAGTACTTTAAACATGCATATTCTTGGCAAATATGAACACACTAAAATATACATCCAATCAAATAAAATACATATGATTCAGTTAAATGCACAAGCATATAATAAAACCACAAAACCTTTTTTGATGATTTTAAATAAGTCCATCCTTATTTTCCTTAGATTAACTCAAACAAATATTTTATGAGCAAAGTTCTGGGCAGCTGTACATTCTGGAACAGACAGTTAAAAATAAGTATGTCAGGGAATTTATTGTAAGATGATTTACAGCTTGTACTTGTTAGTATTTACCTTAAAAATTTAGCTTGGATAGGTAAGATGAGAAAGTAAATACAACTGGTAAAGGCAAAAATAAGATGACTGCTATGTCATTTGAAAGAGTGCAAAGGTTTGTAAATAAGATATTAAACACTTAGTCAGTGACCATAGCCATGTAATAAAATACATCCACAGACATATCTCTTGAGTCTTAATTCCACATCTTAACTGGGAAGAATATGCCCTTCTTGAGCAGAGAGGGGATCTTGGGAAAGGGAAAAAAAATGGAACCCTCTGTTTTGTTCATTTTATAAAGCTGGTCCAAACTAAACTGTCTCTGTGTGCTACTCTTAGTGTTACCCAAATTACTGGAGAGTAAATTTCAGAAAAATGGGCAGGGTCTTATTTTCACCCCAAAAAATATGCTGCTAATATGTCTGCCAAAAAGCCAAAATTATCTCTTCAGTTTGATAAAGATTAATCTGCAGAAAATATCTTAAGACACTTAGGTATTTGAAAAGAATTAAATTAAATAGGAGTGAGGGTGAGGGCAGCAGATCATTTTCATGGGAGCTGATTTGAAGGGGAAAAATGGACCCATAAGTGATCTTGCTGAAATCTAATTCATATTAGAGACCCAATCACCAATCTCATTGCACAGGGCTTGTAGAGGGTGATGCATTAGCAGAGTCATGGTGCAGTCTGCATTTAAAATGCTCCATAATTGAGTCTTTATTCATTTCTTTGTAGGATTACTTGTAATTGCAATGGGGCCCTTGATGGTTTGGTGGTGGCCTGCTACAGAGAGCTCAAGCATCCAATTGAATTAAGGCAAATGTGCCTCAGTGAGGGAATTAAGAAGGAGAAATTGAACAGAAAATAGATGGAATATTGTATTAATCGGGGGCATGACTTTTCTGAGGAGGTCGTTGTACATAATTCAGATCTACTTACTAACAATATAGAGATTGGAGTGGATACAATGAATGGATGTGGGTGGTGTAATAATTGCAGGCACAGAATAACATACACTGCCAGAGAGGTCTGTGATGGGCAGAGGATCAAACAGAGGTTAAGTTTAGGATTTAAGTTTAAATGTGACCTTGGTTATCTGTGGCAGCAAGAGCACAGCTGAGAATCTGTAAGGAACTCTGAAAGAGTTCCAGAATACAAATTAATCTTGAAAACAGCATCAGAAGAACTTCAATTGTATTGTTTTGATTTTGATAAATATAGTGAAGTTTTGAATTAAGAATCCTCCTCCCTTTTTTACTTAGCCTAATAGGACTAGGACCACTGCTCTCTGTAATGATACACTCAGTTTCATCAGTGAGCAGTAATAATTGCTCCTACTTGCATGGGAGACCTCTGAGACTACCCCAGGTCATTCTTGAGAAATCCTGTGGTCAGTTAAGCACTATAAGGGTCATTCTTCCTTGAGAACAAGCAATGAAATAAAATCCTAGCCTGCAACAGACATTGATGCTGTTTTCATCTGCGACATAAAGCCAGAATCCAAGAGGCACAAAAAGCACTTTAATGAAAAGTGAATGTGTTACTCTGAATATCTCAATTAAATTTCACTTTTTCCTTAAATCTGACCGCAACTCTTGTTAATTAGTCATTATAGTTTTGTCAATATAGTTCTGATGTGTGCTGTCATTTTACAGGGCCTTTCACCTTAAAGAGGCAGATTAGACACCAGTTAAAATAAAACTTTTAGAAACATTCATTGTTATTTCCCTACTAGTGAGAGGTCCTGCCTAATTTGGCTGACATAGCTCTAATGGACTTCAAGCATTTACATGTGTATCAAACTCAGTACTGAGAGCCACCCTCATATAGTGGTATAAAAACTTATAGAATCATAGAATCAACCAGGCTGGAAAAGACCTCCAAGATCATCAAGTCCAACACTACTGTGGATACCAGACCATGGCACTAAGTGCCACATCCAGTCTCAGCTTCAAAACCTCCAGGGATGGGGAATCCACCACCTCCCTGGGCAGCACATTCCAACGCCTGATCACTCTCTCTGCAAAAAATCTCTTCCTAATATCTGACCTAACCCTCCCCTGGCAGAGCTTGAGTCTGTGCCCTCTATTTACTTCTATTTACTGTGCACTCTATTTACTTCTTTTTCTTTGGCTCATCGATTTTGACTTTTATTTTCATTCATTAATTGAATTAATTTGATTATCATGCTGAAAAAATATTCACATAATTAATACTTCTGTTAGATGTATTGAATGTAACCTAGAAGATTTGATTCAAACTGAAAGTCTAGGTTAGATGTGAGAAAAAAGTTTTTTACTTTGAGGGTGGTGAGACATTAGAACAGGTTGCCCAGGGAGGCTGTGGCTGCCCCAACCCTGGCAGTGTTCAAGGCCAGGTTGGATGAGTCTTGAGCAACCTGATGGAGGTGTCCCTGCCCAGGGGGTTGGGTTGGGACTAGATGATCTGTAAGATCCATTCCAAACCTTAAATTCTATGATTCTGTGCCCCAGAAGAAGAAAAGCTTTTGCACTGCTCTGCTGTATGAATCTCCTAGTCACAACCACAGGCAGCTTGTGTAGATGTTAAAGGTGTTTCAGAAGTCATTAATTAAGAGTCCTAGATGTTAATTTGAGAGAGCATTTCAAGCAGGGACATGTCGTAACCCAGATATATCCTACTCCTTCTGATTTCCATTTTCACTTGATCATACCAATAAACTTACATTACTCACCTGAATCTTGTATCTTAGAGATGAAATTCACAAAATTCCCACTAGCATTTCACGGCAAACAGAGAAATCAGTCCCTTAAGCCAAAATAAAGTCTCTCATGAAAGAAGAAATGAACAAGTCAATTGACATATATTTATAGCAGGATAATTTGGAATGGTAAATTATTATTGCACAACATTTTTGGAGAACAGCACCAAAAATAATAAAAAAATTGCTATATAAAAACATTTCTGCTAGTAATGTGATCTCACACTTGTGATTACAGGGGGGATTTCTTTTTAAATGATCTAGTTTTTAGAATATACATGTATCTCACAGTGGACTGTAAACATGACATGCATAATCAGAGGAGGAAAGGGAAATGAATTGACCAAGTAGTGAACCATGCCACAGCTGAGTGTTAGAAGCTGTTCTGTGTCTGCAGTAAAACCTATTTACTGCAGTTCCAATACTGGTCACAATTTCAGTACATTTTATGCTACAGAGGCAGGCAGACTAAAGAAATTAAGGAAGACTTATAAGAGCCAACATGGTGAAGAAAGCAATGGTCTGTAACCATACACAAAGAAAACACTGTGGGCAATGTTAAAGGCCAAATTGTTAACAGTGAAGCAGAAGCATAATAAGCATAGTGAAAAATAGGGGAATAGAGATAACAGATTGAGATTAAGACAAGAAAAATATAGCCTTTAATAAAAATCTTCAGATTGCAGTTATATGAGCATGTAGAATAGTCTTCCATAAGAAATAGGTAAAAAAAACCATAATTTGAGCTTGGTCAGAGCAATAGGAAGCATGTGACAATAAATGGTTGTACAAAAAGAGTGACAAATTAGATGTCCTACTGTCACCAGGGCCACTTTCCTTTCCAATTTCCATGAGATGAAACTCTTGCAGACGCATTGCTAAAAGCACAGAAGGAAATGGAAGACAGCTGAGCTCAGATAATATTTTCCCTGCTCTTCTGTTTCTATGAGTTGGAGTACACACACTGCAGGATGAATAAAAGTCACTGAAAGCACAATGATTACTAATGGAATCAGACTGAATAGGTCTTACTTTAAGTTATATTAGGTTATGATAGTAGTAGGAGTTCTGAGGAGCTGATCTGGACAAGTCCTTCAGGCAGCTGTCTCTGTAGCTGCAGCCAGCTGTGCTGTCTTTGGTAGCTGTGTTTATTCTCAGTCCTCTGGGCTGACTTGTGTTTGCACTCCTGGCCCTAATTTGCTTGTGGTGCTTCGGTTCATGAGAGCCAAATTCATGGCCTCTGCCTGACTCATATTGGTTTCTGTGGAGACCTCAGAGCAACTTTTCAATACCTGAAGGGCCTACAAGGAACTGGAGAGGGACTCTGTGTTAGGAACTGCAGGGATAGGACAAGCCGTGATGGATTCAAACTG
The DNA here is from genome assembly GCF_000695815.1 of Acanthisitta chloris. Classification (NCBI taxonomy): domain Eukaryota; kingdom Metazoa; phylum Chordata; class Aves; order Passeriformes; family Acanthisittidae; genus Acanthisitta; species Acanthisitta chloris. The sequence continues at coordinate 14,074 of NW_008653341.1, read as the reverse complement.
AAGGAGGGGAAGTTTAGTTAGATATTAGAAAAAAGGGTTTTTTTGTAAGGTTGGTGAGACGTTAGAACAGGTTGCCCAGGGAGGCTGTGGCTGCCCTGACCCTGGCAGTGTTCAAGGCCAGGCTGGATGAGCCTTGAGCAACCTGATCTAGTGAGGAGGTGTCCCTGCCCTTGGGAGGGAGGGTTGAGACTAGATGATCTATAGTGTCCATTTCAACCCCTAAATTCTATGATTCTATGACTCCTGGGCTTCTCTGAAACCTGCTGTTCTGCAGTGTGCACAGCTCACAACCTGCCAGTATAGCCTGTGCTGATGCAGATGTGGTGCTCCCTCTCCTAGTCAGATCCCTGAGGGCCAAGGGGGTTGTTTCACATTTAGCTTTTGGGGAGAGAACAGGTGAAGGTGGAGGCAAAGGCTCCTAAATCACTGCTAATGATTTAGCAGTGACTAGCAATGATTAGAAGGTAGAGTTACAGCTGCAGTTTGTCCATTCAGTTTGCCTGGAATGATTTTTTTTTTTTTTGGGGGGGTGGTAGGTGGGAGAAGAGAAATCAAAGGGCAGAAAACATTTGTATGAAAATGACTTTTCTCTGGTGCTTTGCCTTGATGTATGCTCCAATAGCCCATGATAACCTTGAAGACCATTGCCCAGTGCCAAAGAATTCATTAGCTTCTGGACTGTGGCTATTTGTAAGTGGACAATCATACTGAGACAGCAAAATTAATCATTAAGATTATTGTAATAAACTTTCCTCTACACTGCTGTGGCAATCATGAAAGTCCTTGCTGAACATGGATTAATGTGCCTTCAAAACATGGGTTCACATACTTCATCTGCTGCTACTTACAAAAGCAATAACTGCAAACAGAAATGGATATTATTTCCTTATAGCTTAAGGCCTTTGGACATTCATATGGAGAGTGAAGACGTAGGCTATACTGGGTTAATAGAAGTTTTTGTGCTCTCAAAAAGGAGTTTTTGCTTTTAAGCTTTTCAGTCTCAGATGCAACAAAAGCTCTGGCAATAAGGGATAAAGGCTTATGTCGTGGGCATTGCTCCAAACTCTCTTCTGCTCTTGTTCATTTGCTTGGACAAAACTGGGCAAAGCTCTTCAAACAAGCACTCATTTCCTACAAAGCAGCTGTGGAGCCTGCATTGAGTTAATTAACTACAAATGGAGGATTTAGTATAATTTCCTGGACTTCATTGCCTTAAATTTCCTCTAATTATTATAACATCCTCTGTGCTTCATAACTTCTTTGATGCCCTCATAAAATTGCTCTAAAAGGAGTCTTCTCTGATGTCACCATGAAATTGTTCTAACAGGAGTGTGCTGAGAAAGGACAGATGGATAACTAGGCACCTGCACATCCCAAGAAGAAGAAATAGTTTGGAAAGCTTTTCCTGAAGGCTTTGTTCACATTCACTTTAACAAATAACTTCTGGGCACATCCTTTTGCCTTTATACATAGCTGTTTTTTGCAATATCCTGAATTGCCTCCTTTCTGCTATGTTTCACTTAATTATCAATTCCCTCATCTCTTGTCCTAATTGCAGGCTCTGAACTAACAGAGTTTGTTGGATTCCCTGTGTAAGACTCTGTGTGATATGAATGCTGAGCTGCATATAGCCTCTCTTTTGCAGGTCTGGCCCTACTACCACAACATCTGGTCAAAGAGAATGGAAGCACAGTATGTCCAGAAAAGCATAAATTGGGGAGAGGTAATAATCTGTCATATTCATTCAGGAGAGTCACAACATGTTTTGCCATAGTTCTTTTTTAGTTTACATTGAGCAGCAGGAAAACCCTAAACTCACAGTCATTTAAAATGCTGCAGTGGAAAGTATGACTGCAAAGTAGCATCAACACCCTCCATCTGAATTCCAAATAAAGTTAGGACATGCCTGACCCCAAAACAGGTTAATCAGATTTACTCAAGATGCATCTTTGGTATCATCTGGACATCTCTATTCCACTAGGAAAACAATTCAATATAAACACAAGATAGGGATCATTCCTTCCTTAAAAGCACAGAGGAATATCTTGGAGGTTCTTACTCCTAACCAGAATACAAAAATGAAGAAAGATCTTCTTGACCTTGAGAACTAGAAAGAAATAATAAAGACATCTGGTTTTATCTCCTCCAAGAATGCAAGGTGGAATTGAAAATATTCAGTTGAAACTAAAATGATTGAGAAGTCCTGTTAGAAAAATTTTCCTAGCATACCAGCAAGAAAGTATTTTTTTTTTGCTGAGAAAAATTTTGCACTCTAATCCTCTGCTCTCACTGTCTGAATGACACAACACAGATAGCAGAGGTAGAGGAACTTTAGTTGCCCATCTGTCAGTGTCCAGGAGAAAATGTGACGACATGATTTGGTTCTTTACGGGGTTGTCTGAGGTGTTCATCACTCTCCAAATATTTTCCTTCAAAATATATCTGATTAGGTCCCAGTAATTATGGGAGATAATAGAAATGTTTTTAATGAAATCCTAGTCCTCACACTCATTGGAAAAAATTAAGCCACACTCAAAACTTTTCAAAATCTTCCTCCTGCGATGAATGTAAGCAATACTTTAAAATCTGCCTTAATAGAGAGATATTTGCACAGAGGACTGTTTCACTTGGCATACAACAGGAATACCAAAGAAATTACACACATGAGCTCTTCTGAAAATTATGACTAGCAAACTAAAGAAAAATACTAACACATCTCCTAGTATTTCATTCCAGCAGCAAGGTTCTAAACCAGCTGCTTAGTTTGAGCTGTGAGCCAGAAAAGGAAAGTTGTATAAGCCTCTGTTTGCAGGATTTTTCCTTACCACAATGAAGAGTTTGACATGGCTGTTCCTAACATCCTCGCACGCTGCTGAATGGGGAAGAAATCTTTTCCAAAACAAATTGGTAAAATCTTTGCAAGGTACATAAGCAGTGTGACATACAAACCTGTATCGCTTACAGATGATATAAAGCATAGCTTAAAACCTGACTGGAAACCAGATGCTGCTTCTTTGTCGTTTGTCTTAAAGTTTAATGAAAGCCTAACACTTGGAGTTAATGCCTTTCTGGATAGACTGGTTTCCTGCAAAAGAGATGTCAATGTTTCAGAAGAAGTTTTGATGTGATATATGTCAAACTCTGTACATCTACCCCTATTTAAGAAGAATATTGGTGCTGCATGTTGCCTACACCAAAATAAAAGCAGCCTAGCAAACAGTCAGAGTTCATATATCTTTGCATGGTATTTAAATTGCTGATGCTTGATGTATGCAGTACAGATAGAAATCACAAGTTTGTACTTGTAGAGAGCAGCTCTTTTCTTTCTTCTTGTATTAAATGGGCAATTTATTTACCTCTTTTTTTTCTTAAGTTACAAATTACTAGCTGACATTTCTCTTCCCTAACATTTCCTAAGCTGATTAATTCTGAGAACCAATTCCAGTAAAGGTATCAAGCCAGGCTATATTAAGTGATAAGGATTACACTAATTCATCTGCAGCATCTTGATAAACAATCTATCAGTGACGCATGAGAGAAATTTAATTTCTACAAACTACAGACTGAATTCCTTCAGAGTTTTATGACCTACCAAAAAAGGTAAACGGATTCCAGAGACCAAAGCAATCAAAATAACTTCTCCCAATTGTCAACAGCAAATCTGCAAGCAGTAGTTTGTGCATTGGTGTTATTTAATGTACAAATAATAGATTTATTGAGACATTTTAGAGAGATCTGGATGCTGCTTTTTCATTGGTGTGGTCTCCAGTCCTGTTCTCAAAGTGCTTAGCAAGGTCTTAGTGCACAAGGTCTGCATCCTTATCAGGCCATGATTCATGCTGAACTCTGTCTAACTGGGAAAAATTACATGGAACAAGTTTCATATAGAAGGAGACCTTATCACCCTTACAACTCCCTGACAGGAGGTTGGAGTCAGGTGGGGGTTGGTCTCTTCTCCCAGGCAACCAGCAGCAGGACAAGAGGGCACAGACTCAAGCTCTGCCAGGGGAGGGTTAGGTTGGATATTAGGAAGAGATTTTTTGTGGAGAGAGTGATCAGGCATTGGAATGTGCTGCCCAGGGAGGTGGTGGATTCCCCATCCCTGGAGGTTTCCAAGCTGAGACTGGATGTGGCACTTAGTGCCATGGTCTGGTATCCACAGTAGGGTTGGACTTGATGATCTTGGAGGTCTTTTCCAACCTGGTTGATTCTATGGTTCTATGATCCTAAATATGATGTTCCCCAACAGATATGCAAGCCTGAGCATGACCATCTCAGTCAGTATAAACCATTTTAAACTGATTTTACAAAAATATTGCACTTCAGTTATGATCAATTACCCTGATGGAAAAGGACTGTAAAAAAATCATACCATAAATATCTACATAATAAACCTACAAAGTAGCATATAATATGAATGTGTTTCTTTTCTCTGTAACACATATAGACTTATTACTTTCACTGATATATCTTCAAGTATTTTATAAAGTCCACTATACATATAGTAAAGGGTTCACATGTAGAAGATACTTCATAGTAATGTGCTGCACAATATATGTGCATTTAGTTTCTGCAGTCCAGTGCTTTCAAATACATTTTTCTCCATGACTAATATATACATGAGGTATTTCAGACTAATCTCACTAATCTTCTTATCCATTGTCATTCCTAATAGACGGATCTTCAAATCCTTCAGAAAGACAATATCAAACATTTCATCTATTGTAATACCCATTTTATTTGAAATCAAGTAGTTTGGCAATGTTTCTCTTTTAAGGAACAAAAAAAAAGGGAATCCTGTTTTGATTTTTGCTACTGAGAATACCAAGAAAATGAAAAATTCAGATGAAAGATATGGCAAAACATAATAAGTTAAACAGTAGATGTACACGGATTTCAGGTAAGAAGCCAAATCATAACACTGTGCAAGTACTAACTGATTTTTGCACCATAAAAAAGAAATTAAAAATTAGTGGTTAAGAAATCCAAATAACTACCTAGTTGCATGTAATCCTTCACTGCTTGCCTTTAATTCTTGTGGAAGCAATCTTGTATCTTTAAATACTGATATTAAAACATAGACTTAAATACATTAACTATTATGGAGTGAGTTTTCATGCTCTGTATTAGAATACATTGAAAGGTTTGGGTTTGAAGGGGCCTTAAAGATCATCTAGTTCCAACCTCCATGCCATGGGCAGGAACACCTTCCACTAGACCAGGTTGATCAAAGTCCCATCCAGCCTCTCCTTGAACACTTCCAGGGATGGGGCATCCACAGTTTCTCTGGGTTACTAGTTCTAGTGCCTAGCCACCTTCACAGTAAAAAATTATTCCTAATATCTAATCTAAACCTATTCTCTTTCAGTTTAAATCCGTTACCCCTTGTCCTATCACTACATGAACTTATGAAAAATCCCTCTCACCTTTCTTGTAGGTCCCTGTTAGGTACTAGAAGGCCACAATAAGGTCACCCTTGAGCCTTCTCCAGGGTGACCAATCCCAATTATCTTAGCCTTTCCTCTTAGGAAAGGTGCTCCATCCCTCTAATCATATTTCTTGCCCTCCTCTGGACTTGCTCCAACAGACAGTCCTTCCTGTGCTGAGAACCCCAGACCTTGACTCAGTACTCCATGTGGAGTCTCACAAGGGCAAAGTAGAGGGGGAGAATCACCTCCTTTGATCTGCTGGCCATGCTTCTTTTGATGCAGAACAAGATACGACTGGTTTTCTAGGCTGCAAGCTCACATTGCTGTCTCATGTCCAACCTCTCACTAACCAGCACATCCAAGTCCTTCTCAGCAGGCAGCAAGTCCAACTCTTGTTCATTTTAACTCCCAGAACATATTGATATCAGGGGTTGCCCCAACCCAGGTGAAGGACCTTGCACGATATCAATATGAATGTTTGTTCTTTCACTTGCAAAGTTGCCTGTAGTATTCATTGCCTTGAACATCATTGCTGATGATACAAAACAGGGAGGAACATCTGATACCTCAAAGTGTTGTGATGCCCTCCAGGAGCAGCAGGTTGGAGGGATGAGCAGAGAAGAACCAACTGAAATTCAACAAGGGCAAGTGCATGGTCCTGCAGCTGGGGAGGAATAACCCCAAGCACCAGTACAGGTTGGGCATTGACCTACGAGAGAGAAAGACCTGGGGGTCGTGGGAGACAGCAAGCTGTCCATGAGCCAGCAGTGTGCCCTTGGGGCTAAGAAGGTCAATGGAATCCTGAGATGCATTAAGAAGAGTATTGCCAGCAGACTGAGGGAAGTGATCCTGCCTTTCTACTCAGCCTTTGTGAGGTCACACCTGGAGTATTGTGTCCAGTTCTGGGCTGCTCAGGACAAGAGGGACATGGAGGTCCTGGAGCAGGTCCAGAGGAGGGAAAGGAAGATGGTTAAGGAACTGGAGCACCTCACTGATGAGGAAAGGCTGAGGGAGTTGGGGCTGTTCAGTCTTGAGAAGAGCTGACTGAGAGGGGACCCCATTAATGGATGCAAGTATCTGAAGGGGAGGTGTCAAGAAGATGGAGCCAGGCTCCTCTCAGTGTTCTAAAGCAATAAATCAAGAGGTAATTGCTGCACAGGAAGTTCCACTTAAATACAAAGAAGAACTTCTTTCCTCTGCAGTTACTGAACACTGGAGCATATTGCCCAGAGAGGTTGTGGATTCTCCCTCACTGAAGGCACTCATGAACCATCTGGATGCAATCCTGTGCCAGATCCTCTAGGACAATCCTGCTTAAACAGGGAGGTTGGCCTAGATGACCCATTGTGGTTCTTACCAGCCTGATTCAGTGATTCTGTGATTCTGTCAACTCTCAGTTCTAACTATGAACATATGCAGGACTTCCTTTAATTTGTTTCAAGCCTGAATCAAAATCTCATACCTTTGCCTTCTTTCTCCCTCTCTACCAGTTGTCTAGAGTGTCTCTTCTAGAAAAATGATGTCATTACTTAGGTGCATTAAAATGCATTAGTGAATTACCTTTATGATAATTATTATGAAAATGCATAAGTTGAAAATAACAGTTAAACACTGACTTCAGGAGGCTGTCAGGACTTGACAGGACTAAACCAGTCCTACAAATTATCTATTAAATAAAAACTATTTCTTTAGCTAATATTAATTATTTCTTTTTCATTGATGTCACTAGCATTCCATTAAATAGTTTCCATAGCTCCTTATATAAAGAGCACCAAAGGGAGTCTTGCATTCACACCAGGGCTTAAATATATGCCATACTGTGTGAAATCACAGCTATGACACATGTAAAGAGTCAATGAAATTAATGTAGAGCTGGTGACTCCTATCCCTTACAAATATTGCTGAAATATCAGTTTTGCACAATGGGTTTTATCTAAATTAACTTTATTTCACACTCAATTTGCCATGCATAGTTTACCCTGTCTTTCATGCCAATTAATTTCCAGAAATGCTTGGTGTGCAAAATGAGGAAGATCTAAATGAATTAAATAGGAACTTAATTGTACTATGTGATAATAGCTGCTTTGCAGTTTACACAGCAGTTGCCATTAATATATGTGTGGTTTAATAAGTTGCATGTGTAATGTATTCACCTCAAAATCAACTGGGAAGTCAAAGTAGGTAGCTGTTTGAAAAACCTGAAATATTTTCTGTTGTCATATTAAAGAGGGAAAAAATGTACTTGATAAACCAGGAAAGATGCTAAACACATCACTTTGAAAAGAAGTTACATGATAGCAAGTGGGAATTAAATCTCTTGTGATTGTCTTGTCTGTTCATCATTAGTAAATGCCAATTAGTTAGCAGAATGTCCATTCCCTTTAGGTGCATTACAGACACAATTATCATTAACTTGCCATGACTGTGATAAACTCAGAGGTAAACATATATTTTTCCAATGCTGACCTAAATATTAGGACTTGTTTTCCACTGGTCAGAAGAGCTAACAGCCAGAAATAGTGGATATTTGTGCCTGGTTCCTCCACAAACTTAATGTGGTTATTTCTGAAATTACCCAACACTAGTACAGGAATTCTTTCTATCTATCTAATATATCTATCTATCTATCTAATCTATCTATCTATCTATCTATCTATCTATCTATCTATCTATCTATCTATCTATCTATCTATCTATCTATCTATCTATCTATCTATCTATCTATCTATCTATCTATCTATCTATCTATCTATCTATCTATCTATCTATCTATCTATCTATCTATCTATCTATCTATCTATCTATCTATCTATCTATCTATCTATCTATCTATCTATCTATCTATCTATCTATCTATCTATCTATCTATCTATCTATCTATCTATCTATCTATCTATCTATCTATCTATCTATCTATCTATCTATCTATCTATCTATCTATCTATCTATCTATCTATCTATCTATCTATCTATCTATCTATCTATCTATCTATCTATCTATCTATCTATCTATCTATCTATCTATCTATCTATCTATCTATCTATCTATCTATCTATCTATCTATCTATCTATCTATCTATCTATCTATCTATCTATCTATCTATCTATCTATCTATCTATCTATCTATCTATCTATCTATCTATCTATCTATCTATCTATCTATCTATCTATCTATCTATCTATCTATCTATCTATCTATCTATCTATCTATCTATCTATCTATCTATCTATCTATCTATCTATCTATCTATCTATCTATCTATCTATCTATCTATCTATCTATCTATCTATCTATCTATCTATCTATCTATCTATCTATCTATCTATCTATCTATCTATCTATCTATCTATCTATCTATCTATCTATCTATCTATCTATCTATCTATCTATCTATCTATCTAATGATTAGGTGTTTGTGAAAGTTAAGATCTGTAGATGGAAGGGTTTTTTCCAATATTTCTTGAGAAAGAGGTATCTTTTCTATATCTGCAGGAATATTTAACTATGTGATTGTGTGATCATTATGAATGGTTTATGAATACCAAGAATTTATCAGACTTAGAATTGCAGTATTGATCCTTATGTGAGCTCTTTGCTTACAATCATATATGAATATAACTCACTCCTACAAGCACATTCTCCTTGGCTGCACCTACAATGTGAGACTGTAACACAATATTTCTCATCACCTGTGAGACCATGTACAGTAGCTATGAGTTACCATGATGTAGTGAGCTCCTTGCTCCCTCCCTCCCTCCTCAAGACCTAGAAATATAGAGCAGCTCAGGAGCAGTATGAATTTCTCCCTGAGAGGAAGCAAAGTTGGCTGTCCTGTCCAAAAGGGACTAACCATCTAGTCCTATGAACACAAAATTTCCAAGATCAGTTGTCAGTCATCTATTGTAGTAGTTATTTCTAGTGTTCACTATGTATTCAAGTAAGTTGAAGTATATCTCATGACATTCAGTCGTTCATGTATTTGATGTTTACAACAGGATAACATAATCTTGGTTGGTTTGTTTCAAAGAGCAGAGACACTGTCACACTTACTATCCCTAAGTGATGAGGATGTGTGCAATGGTGATGAATGTGGTATAAGCATTAAAGAAAGAAACATAAAAAGACAGATATTTTCTTCCTAGTCCATATTGTAACCAGTCTCAAACAGCAGTAAGCAACAGAAAAACCTGATAGAAGTTTTTGAAGTGAGAATATTACAGTGATGTTTTTGTCTCTCCTTTTTTAAAAAAATTGGAATATCCAAGTTTGGTGTTGGGTTTTTGGTGGGGTTTTTTCTTGATATTTTTATAGTGGAGTGTGGGGTTTTTTTGTTTTGTTTTGTTGTTTGGATTTTTTTTTTCCCTGGAAGTAAAACTATTCCCTTTGAACTTTTTCAGATCACTATGTTGTTTGGTTTACTGGATCACGAGACTATCTGAGAACCAGGTGACTTTATGGATCCTTCCCACACTATGACATATCATTATGGGAGAAAAGCATTAACACTATTTTGATGATGTCAAAGCTGCATCATGTGATCCTGTTCCTATAGTATAAAACCATCTTTGTTTGTAAAGTTCTGACAGTTGTTTTTCATCATTCACAAGTGACAACAGCTGCTCAGTTCCCTAGACTGACATTTAAATCCATACAAGCAAATGAATGGTGATCTCAGGAAGGCCCAATATTTCTGAGCCTTTCCTCCAGTTGATTTTTAGAATGTTCTTTATTCTCTCAAGACAGCATTATGCATTTTCTGACATTTTTAAGGGCTCTTTTCAGGGCAATTATTCTTCCGACAATTGCTGAATGCAGTTCATTGTGTAAATATAGATTTAACATTCAATTACAAGATCCAGTAATTTTTTCCTGACAAGATCTTGAGCTGGTTTTTAAGAAACTTCTTCTATGTTAGCAAACTCATTTCTTTTACTGGGAAACACATGATGGTTTCAGTCAATTTGACAGACAATATGATGGGCAATGATACTACCTGATCTTATTCCATGCAGGATTTGACCTCTCAGTGTTTGGAAGGAAAACTTTGGGGTGGAGTGTTTATGATTCATTTAGGTTACTGTAGGATGTTATCCTGATTAGAGTCAATATTTTAATATGTAGCTAAAAAGAGTCTTTGTGCTGTTGCTATTGACATTTGCCAGACAAATGACTTTTAAAAACAAAAGCCTTGACCATTTGTCAGTATGAAAGATGAGCTATCACTTTTCATATACAAGACAATGGTGACTCTATATTTAGTGACCCTGTTCCAACACAGGGAATCATTTTCTATTGTCTCCAAACTTAATCTAAATTTTCCAATGGTTGTTGTGTTTTGTCAAATATCCCCTAAATTGTTGACTAGAGCTTTGGTGTGCTATGAAATAATGTGTTCTACCTGAAACTTGGATACATTTCAGCTGCAGAAAATTGACCTGTTACACACCCAGAGAAAAAAAAAACCCTGTTATGAAAAGCTCACCATTCTCTGCTCTAGGTAGCTACAGTAACCATGGTAGTGTTGTACACATAACACTAAAGGTACAGTATAACAATCCCTATGGAATGACAAATATTAAATTTTAATGATTCCTGCGTTATTTAGGTTGTAAAGTGCTTTGGGATAGGTATCCTTCAAGATGAAAGCTAGCACAGAAATATAAGCTATTTCTATTATGCTTAGAATTAATCACTTGCTTTCCCCTCCAGAGTGATGCAGAAAAACATCTTAACATCTATTTCACGTGAAGCCTGAATAAAAAAAGAAACCTTCCTCTCATAAAATAGAATAAAGCAAAGAAAAATGTAAAGCTCCTGCAAAACTGAAAGACAAAGAAATCAGTTTCATGTTGATATATATAGCTTTCATCCTTCATTTCTGAAGGAAAGAGAATGACCAAAGGGTGCTTTATCCAAAACCACGCTTAAACCAGAAGGCTAGAAGATTTTTTAAACCATGTTTCAGTTTTTCCATGGTATTTCTATTTTGCATCTGAAGAAAAGTGGCCAAAGAAAGACACTTGTAGAGGTTTTTACTGAGAAGTGGAAAAGAAGGAGTTGGAAAGATGGCAGTCATCTCACTGTCCACTCTGAATTAACAGCCATGATTTGATCACAGAAGACACACCAGTCAGACTGGACATCTAAATGCAGATCCAAGTATGAATGGCAAAGCAAATTTATTCTCAAAAGTTGCCAGTTTTGTCTCTGAAGTGACTTTTCATCATTTCAGCCTTCTGGGTTAAATGCTCTGTTGGTGTATATTGATGTAATGTCATCAAGTCTAATGGAGTCAAACTGAATTAGATGAGCTGAGTACCTGAATGTCTGTCACAGTTTACTGAACCAGATTCTTTGTACTAAAAATTGCCTTTTTCTTTTCATAAAGATGTCATGTTTAGCAGGAAATCTCAGTTCTTGCACTGGAGATTTTATGAGTGTTTCTCAGGTATCTCCTGCCCTGCTGGGCTTGGCTGATGCCTTGTTAACCAGTGCATGAATCTGGTTGCACAAGTGAACACAGTGAGCACAGGGGAGAATTTTCATTTGTCAGATCGTCACAGCTTGCTTGCTTTCTAAAATAATAAACTCCACACTTCCTAGACAGCTTCCCCAGAGAACTGCACATCCAAAACCCTTTAAACATCTGAAATCTAAAGGAAGAAAAAGAAGCTATTTACTTTTAAAAAATGATGGGCCCAGAAGAGTAAATCCCAAAGACCTGAGTCTCCATCTGCAAGCTGTAAAGAGTTGATCTAATAATATCAGTGCCTGAGTGCATAATCCACCTCTCTCCAAGACATTCATGTTAATGATGTAGCAAAGAAGGTCTTCATTAAGGCTCTTTCAGGTCTTTGAGGATGAATGTGAAAATGTCAGTAGGATGGCTAAGTGACCCATTCAGAGAGGGCTTTTTTTTTTTTTTTTTGCAGTGGCTAAATGAGCCTGGATGGTAGGTTATGAGAAACAGAAAGAAAATTGTCATCAATTTTTGTTATTTTATTAAGAACCTCACAATAGTTAGTGTCCAAACCCAAAAATCTATCCTTTTATCTTCTTATTTTTTTTTCATTGGACTTGCAGAAAATAATCCTGAAAGAAAATTTAATCCAAGTGAATTTGAAGTCTTCAAAATGATAATCTAAAGGGAATCATAAAGACATTAGTATTTTAAACCTCTTTTAAAACCTAACCTTTGTTTCATACCCCCTCAAGTAAAAAAACTACCAACCAAAAAAACAATATTAAGAAGGCTTGACCCGTGACATTTGAATGCTTGTTTTTGGTACTTCTTTTCATCCCAGATTAAAGGGTATTCCTTCGATGCTATATAATCTTGGGGGTTTTTATGACACTCTCAGCATTTCTAGGGCAAAGTTTTTTAAAATACTTCATGGCTGAAAAGTATTTGCACTATTTTGATCTTCCAGTGTACTTTGATTTCTTGTGACACTTTGTAGAATTCATCAGCAAAAACTCAGAGCAAGGAGGAAGAGCAGTGGATCAGCTTTTAATAAAACCCAACATTGCAACCATGAGTTTTAGGTCCGTTTCTACAGATATGATCCAGTTCTGTTTATGCAATGAATATCCTAGAAACCAAGCTACAAATCCTGTAAACCAAGAAACCTATTTGCTGTGTTTTCCAATGTAAACTCAAAGTCTGTTTAACAGGAGAAAATTGGAGCAATTTGGAGTTTTATGTTTTGGATAGATCCTTAAGAAGTCCATCAGGTTTAGTTTTACAATTCACTGTGAGCATTTTAGTTTTGACAGCTCAGCTTGGCCTAGGCAGTGCTCTTGATGTGGTTACCTGTCATTTACAAGTGGCAACACTCCTGATTTTCTCAGCAGATGTCAGCTACAAAAAATCACAGTTGCGTAGACAACTTTCCTGCGTGGAAAAAGAAAAGAGAAATTGAAAACACATTTTTAATTTCCCAACAAGCAGCTCTCTCATGTGAAATCTGTAACTTAAATCCTAATTCCGTTGAAGCACTTTTGCCTGTCCCCAGACATCACCATCAGGGCTTGTGGTGCAGGTGTAAAGTACTGCCCATAATGCAGGTACAGTGCACATTTTCAGGTACATATCAATGAGTTAGTGAAAGCAGACAGATGGGAATGCACTGTTCCCTTCTTCCGTTGTTAAAAATCATGAAACCTAACAGACTGCCTTCATAATCCTCTCACTGCAAGCATTCCTTATCTCATTTTTGAAAAGATGCTGGTGTGCTGTGCTGGGTGAACTCTTATCTCTCTCTGTGACCTCTGTCGCAGGATAATTGCTTGTTGCTGTGTGAGCATCACAAATCCGATTGCATGGATGGAGCTCAGCTCTTCCTGCAAGGGAAGTACTGACCTCCACTCTTGTAGCTTAAGGATCAGCTTTTAGTAACAGAGACAATAAATTAAGAAACTGTTCTTAATTTTTCTAGGAGAACATAATGATATTACCCATCAGCTAATAATGACAGGATTTAAGGTGCCTTTCTGCACCTAGAAGTAAAGTATTTACTCAAACAAGTAACTATTGACAGTGGATGAGAAAGGTCAGTGGTAGCTAGTCCATTGGCCTCATGATCCATTTCTTTCCTAAATGTTTCCTTTCTCGGAGTCAGAAAGGGACCTGGGAGTTTGGA
>NW_008653340.1:0-6505 GCF_000695815.1 Acanthisitta chloris | reverse complement strand
GAGGGGAAGAATCACCTCTTTCCACCTCCTACCCACACTCCTTTTTAATGCAGCCCAGGATTGGCTTTCTCTGGGCTGAGCTCACACTGCAGCTCATGGGGAGTTTCTCACCCACCATCACCCTCAAGTCTCTCTCCTCATTGCTGCTCTCAATTCCTTCCCCACCCAACCTGGAGCTGTGCCTGGGATTGCCAGGACCCAGATGTAGGACCTTGCACTTCGTTTTGTAAAACTTCATGCGATTTGCATTGGTCTACCTCTCAAGCCTGTCACGGTCCCTCCCTTCCCTCCAGCATGTCAACTGCCCCACACAGCTTGGTGTCATCAGTGAACTTGCTGAGGGTGCACTCAATCCCACTGTCCATGTCGCCGACAAAGATGTTGAACAGTATCGGCCCCAGTGCCCACCCCTGAGGGACACCACTCCTCACTGGCCTCCACGTGGACAATGAGCTGCTGATCACAACATGAAGAACTGCTTTACTGTGCAAGTTACTACACACTGGAAAAGATTTCCCAGAGAGGTTGTGAAATCTCCCTCACTGGAGATATTCCAGAACCGTCTGGACACAATCCTGTGCCATGTGCTCTAGGATGACCCTGCTGGAGCAGGGAGGTTAAACCAGATGACCTACTGTGTTTCTTCCAATATTGCCCATTCTCTGTGTGTGCCTGTGCATGATTTGCATTCCCTAGGTCTTATATTTTATGTTAGTTTAGCATTGTTAGTACATCTCTGTCATACATCTCAGTAATACAGTTATTAAATGAATCAAAGCCACTATGTTTCATCTGAGTGATCTCAGGGCTGTGCTTTGCTGTACTAAGCTACATGTACACAGTGACCTCCAGGTCCATGTTTTGCTGCACAAATCCCTCAGTGTCAGAACAGACCCAGCTAGCTCACAATGGGAGAGGAGCCTGTAGGTGAGTCCCACTGGATACCAGCAATTACACCTCCTGTACTGTTTTCCTTCATTGAACAGTGCAGCAGGAAGCTCCAATGTGAACAATCTTTCTTTTTGACAGTAGAAGTGATGAATAGAATTTTTCTCTTCTATGAAAAACCCATAATAGGTCAAAGAAACAAAATGGGAGAATGTCTTCTATGGATGGGATCTGCCCAGCGTAGGTTCAGAGATGTGGCTACGTCACCTCTGCATCAGTGTGGGCATGGAGCACTCTTTCACATGGTCATGTGTGTTTGCAGGCTACTCATTTCAATTTTACATATAACTTGCCCTTATTCTGGAAATAATCTACCTGCCTTAAGTATGATTATACATTTTATTTGATACACTGATACTCTTGAAGACAGAACTTGTACAAATGTCTTCAACACTGTCAGTGTAGCAAATCAGTAACAATAACCAGACAACATGTAACACACATTTTGTAAAAGACTCCCACAGCTTTCTTCATGCTTTGTTAATCAGCAAGGCAGAAACAGGCTTGCAAATTAAAACAACTGTAAATGGTCATAGGAAGTTCATATTTGTTTGTGGATAGTTTCAGCTGCTCATGAAAGTTCTTTTAAATTCAAGCATTTTAGACACAAATAAGTGCTTCTAGCTCTCAAGGAAAGCTGACTTAAGAGCATGTAACTGTGAAATAATTTGTTTTCCCCAGCTCTCAGTATATGACTTTTCTTGGCAATGGGGTCTAAATACGGGATTCGAGAATAAGTATCTCTCAATATGCATGAAGATGATAGATCAGGTTTAACTGTTGGGAAATATGCCATACAATTTATTTTTACCCAGCAGTACAGCCTTCATTTAGGTACTGTTCAGGGAATAAAAACCCAAAGTTATCTACCTTTGGTATACTAAAGTCTGTTCCAGCACATTTTCATTGCTATTTTATGTTATGAAAATTAATCTCCATTATGTAGTAAGAATGGCTTATGAAGAGTTTTTCATAAATTATTTCCTCTCCCTGTTGATTTGCTGTAGACAGTGGAACACAGAATATGCACAAGAGTATTTCACAAGTGCTTCTGAAGGTATAAGGAGAGATTTATAACCCACAAAGCATTGCAATTGTAATGTCTTACCTCAGTGGGATTTCCTGTCCCCCAGCCTTGTATTTTCCAGATCAAGAATGAGCAACTGATTCCACCCCTGCATCTTTCTTCAAACAAAATGGAAGGGTCAGAATTTCAAAGACTGAACAGCTGCTCTGTGAAATTTTGAAGATCCCTGCACCAATTAAGTGTGTCATTTTCTAGGTTTTAACAGGGGTTTGATGTCTAAGCTTTTTGACAAATCCCTCAAGGCACCTACATAATCTTTACTTGGATGTCTAAAACCCTTGATAAACACAAATAAACACTAGATCGCCCAGAGAGCAAAATGCGTAATGATACAGGACTGGAGGAATTAATTTGCAAAATACTGCATATGATTTTTAATTGCAGAAGTGGGGAATACTATCACAGAACTGCAAATAAAAAGAGCATTTGTTTCTTAGCTCATGTACGTTTTTCTAGCTTTTGGGTTTTTTTGAACAGTAGAAATGCTGATAAATATAGATTGATTACTTTAGACCCATGAAACAGAGAGATCACGTCATGATTTATTTTGACCTTTGCTCTCTCAAATAAGAGTTTCACCTAGAAATCTATAAAACTGTAGTAGTATTCCTCTATACAGGCATCAGGCTCAAGTCCATTGTGTGAGCATGGTGCAATCTCTAATTCTGCTTCTCAGCAGGGGGACAGTCAACTCCCTAGTTTTCTTGCAGTGCTCAATGGTTTGCTTTTTTGCTTTTTGGTTTTTTTCAGTATCCTCTAAAGTATGAAAAAAATGGAATTGGAAAAGCAAAAATCAAGCCATTATCCATCTCAATTTTCTGTAGAAGAAACATTTCAGGCTACAATTTTCAATTTTTTTTCAGGTCCCAGTCCTGAACCTCATGCAGTTGGTTTCTGTACCAGTGGCTGCATTGCCATAGATTATGATCGGCCTATGCCCTCAGTGTGTTTCTGTTTGAAAACTGTTGTTGATTCCACCTTAGACCAGCTATACAGTAAGCAAAGACCTATCTAAATATGGAGAGGAAAGGTCAAATGCTCCAATTGCTTAACTGGCAGAAGAAATATCAATCAATGGGGGTTTTTTTTTTGCCTTAGTTTGCAGATTACTCAGAAAGGAACTGAAGAACATTCAAGTTAGTTCCTCCTATCATTTTTGCATATAATTCTTTTCAGAAAAATTTATGTAGTACAGGCCATTAGCTGAAATGAATAATTATTGTGGAATGCATGAGCTCAACATGTCATGTTACTTTGTCAGTTCTTGGACAGGATGTTATAAGCACGGTGCATCAACACAGCCTGAAGTGCAAACCTGTCAATTTTAAAATTAAGTGTATAATATAAAATTAAGTGTAAGGGTATCTTCAAGCAGTAAAGCTTAACAATTTTTGTGGGTATTTATCCAGCTAGATAGCAGGCATTTCAGCATTTTGTAGCTAGTAAACACTAAAGGGTTAAGAATACAGTCACACTGAGCTCTAGTTTTGAACTAGAGGAATGCCTACAGAAAATGTACTGTAGTCTTACACTGTGGTATTATATTGCTAGTGAAAGAAGTAATCTGGAAAGTCAAAATATTGGTTATTTGGTGTCAACTACTTATTCTTCTGAAGGAGTATGAAAAGGAGAAGAGTGTGGGAAGGTAATGAAAACATAGATCTGCTGCTTCTCCAAAGAATGACTGGAAAAAAACTGAGTGGTTGCTTCTGCTGTGTAAAATCATAATAAGAAATATTATATCTGTGTTAAGCACACAGAGGGTACTGAGCCTAACTAAAGATGACACAGAGTCTCTCTTTAACCACCAGAAAAAGAAGGTTACTATTTTGCAGAGAATCTATTTTCTGCAGTGAATGCTCTTAACAGCTAGCTAACTTTTCAAACTTAGGTAGCATCACATCAATTTGGGCCACATACCAATTTGACACATTTGCATGACTCAATACTTCTGTGGATCTATGAACCTATATGCAAGCAAGACTGCCTACTGCCTTTTCCACTCATAACATTATCCGCATCTATTCCCTGCCTTTCAAAGTACATTTACAATTCATTTGTACCTCTCAGAAAACAAATCATGCTTATAAAGTTCAAAGAATCTACTCGGCAGAATCTTGAAAGTGTTTTTCAAATCAGAACAATAATTTGATTTCAGTGTTCTTTAGTGTATGTTTTCTTTCTTAATGAAGTATGAGAATTTTTTAAAATTAAACAATGCTTAGCAGCTTAAAGAATCACTGACAAAATCTTCTATACTATGTCAAAATCCTCCATAGGAAAATTCATGTTTTCTTTAGTATTTATTTCTTCTGTGGCATGCAAAATATATTTAACTGCTACTGTTCAGATTAAGAAAAAATAAACAAGAGAGCATCAGTTGCTACAGCAACCACAGCTCACTTTCAATCAAGTGTCCGTGTGACTCTTGTATTTGTTTTCTTGAGTTAGATAAGAAGCTAGACAGGACCTCCCTCATTTAAACTGGTGTTTTAAAAATTGAAAAAAAAAATTAGCAAAATATTTTATTAGCTCTTTATAACAAAATATTGCTAAATATGACTTTGCAGCTTTAATGCCAACCAAATTCATGTGCAAATGTTGCAAACTCACTTCTTACATTGTTCTTGGAAGTTTTACCTGGTCTGTTAATTTGAATTAGGTCACCATTCACTATATTCTCTCCTTGATATTTCGTTTTTTTCTGGATATTATAATGTTCAGACTTTTGTTCTTAGCAGAGTACAAAAGCTCCCAAAGTGTTTGGATTATTGTCTATGAAGTAGCGGGCTGGATAGTACCTGTATCCTTAAATCATTTTGACATGTTGGAATGGCTAATAATACTTATGAAGAAATTCCGGTGACCATTTTAGGGACAGAAACTCAGAAGATTCAAAATTGTAATACAAAATATATTTTTCATATCTCTGATTCACTAATGAACATGAAAAATAGTACAGTAGTCAATGAGGGACATATTTAAAATTATTAGAGCAGAATGAGAATTTTTTTAAACCCTTTTTTTAAAAATTGGAAAATTCAATTTTGTCAGAATCGAATCTAATAGGATTAATAACCATGACATTGGAAAATATCAAGCGTCATGTGAAAGCAGGGCTGTTCCTTGAACCCTTTGTATTTGATTGCTCTATGAGCACCCCCAGGGCAGATGAGACCAGTGCATCTGATCAGCCTGTCAGCACCCTGTTATGGGGACCCCACTGAACAGCCCCCTGTTTTGGAGAGTGGCTCAACTGACCTGTTCAGGGTCACACACCAACAGTGTCTCCACTCCTAGTTGGTATATTATGAGTTTTGTCAATATGCTACCCACTGTCAGCAGCTGCTACTACCCTTGAAGGACTCATGCTAAACACTTCAAGGAATAACTCACTTTATTAACAAATGCACTGATAATAGAAGACTGTGGCCGGTTAAGGTTCAGAGATTGCCGTGGATAGTATACTGACTGCAAAAACAAATTGGAAGGGATATACAGGCAAGCTCTAATCACCAGCAAAAGCTACCTCAAGATAATAATTCAGAACACATAGAATTTGATTCCCCAGTAGGTGTCCCTATTGGGTAAGAGAAGATGGTTCTGCCTATCAACCAATCCCAGAAGTTTAGATGGGGTCTTCTCTGACCTCCATCCCCACTTAAACTATATTCATATTATTTTCATTGAGGGAAGGGAAAAGGTAAAGTTACAGTTGTTGCAAATTCATGTTTGGGTGGAGTTTGAGTTATTTTAGTTATTAGCATATGCAGGAATATCAAGAGTAACATGTATTTTCAAGTTAATGAAGCAAAGTTCAACTTTTGATTACCGTCTGGATCATTGCTTTGGCTTCCTTCCCATTAGCTGGATTGTGTTTAACAGCATAACCACAACACGACTGTGTTGCTCCATCTTTTGATTCATATATGGATTGATTTTAACAGAGCAAGACTGCAGCACCTTTGTGCCACTGCACCCTACGTTTCACATCTGCCTTGGAGAGGCACCAAGCTCTCACAGTGTTTCTGCTCTGAAAGTGTGCAGGCAGTTTGTCCCTAGTGAGCCATAGCCAATTCATGCACCCCAGACAAGGTCAGCCTACCACAAGTCTTCAAGCCTTAACATTCCTATTACAAGAAACAAAAGAAGTGACAAAAATAAACAAATATTTGGACAAAAATTTTAAAAAAATATTCTTTAAGATCTATGTTGCATTTTCCAAATATGAATACAAACTTGTAGCAAAGAGCAATATACATGCATCTTAATGAAATTAACTGTAAGGACATATGACTTTATATGACTGTTGAATGGCTTTATATGACTGTTTAATGGCTTTATATGACTGACTTGTAGTAGAAATCCGAGTGAAACTTGTATGCATAATTATATATTAATATTTATTCATAATATATTAATATCATACATAATTATAATATATTAGTCTATATATATTCTATATAATAT